>NC_047167.1:4549112-4853279 GCF_009819705.1 Hippoglossus hippoglossus | reverse complement strand
CTATGGCAATGAGCGGGCTGGAGATACTGGTGGTGATCTGGACCATGTGGTCGAGAACACCCTCATCCATAGGGTTTACCTTGTTGTTGATATAAAACCTATAAGGGCAGCAGGAGAGAAAGTTGATCAAACGCCTCCAGCAGGAATTTGGTACTCGGGCCTGGTCCACCAGCTCCTGCACAAGAGCATCAAACATTGTGGTTCAAAAGAAATGACTTAAAAAAAGAACACAATATAAATTCCATGTCATGAGGAATGTATTAACCTCCAGTATGGGCCACTCCAGAGGGAAGGAGTCACAGAACTGCTCAGCACAGGGCTTCAGCATCAGACGGTGCATCAGGTTGGCTGTCTCATAGCGACCCGTGAACAGGGCCCACTCCCTGGGAGTCAGACTGCGGCCGTTGTCCCGGGCCTGAATATCACTTCCTGGAAACATGAAGATTTATGGAGACGATCAAGGGAAAGTCTGTGACTGCAGCTGTTCAGTAATCTGATGAGCATGTGCACTGATCCAGCTGTGGCTCAGGAGATTGAGCGGGACATCCACTAACCAGAAGGTCGATGGTTAGATTCCTGTTTACTCCAGTCTGCTTTCAGAAGTGTCCTTGGGCAAGATACTGAACCCTATATTGCCCCTGAACACTGTACCCGCAGTGTATGAAAGTATGTAATAGAAAAAGTGATGTATATAGAGTGAATGGGTGCATGCAACTTGTGCTGTAAAACGCTGTGAGTGGTTAATTAGAAATACTATAAATACAATAAAACTATATATGATATGACTGTATAAACCAATCCATTTACCATTGGTTTAATAGATTAAATGTGATTAACTTTATACATACATTTACCCTTATACATAAGATTTTATATAGCCCAATATCACAGACTAGCACTATTTCTCCTCATGGGTCAAAACAATCAGAATATGTAGTTTTCGAGAATTTGATGCTCATTTACTCTGCCTGTGTTCTTCTGTATAAGAAGAAATGAAGTTACACTCACCAGCCAGCATGAGAGCCCGCGAACACTCAGCTCGACCCTGCATGGCCGCCTTCATCAGAGCTGTGAAGCCGTGACAGTTCCTCCTCTCAATGTCCAACCCAGGGAAGTAGTTCAGCAGATAGTTGCAGATGAACACATGACCTGCAGGACAGAGAGAGACATGGAAAGGTCATTTAGACGTGGACAGGTCTCTACGTAGCTTCTTCTGACATTGGATTTGCTTCTCTTCATTCACACAACACTCCTTTTTTTAAATCAATATTACAAACAAACGAAAAGTTTGTGTTCTTAATATGTAACTTTGTGGCACAGTTTAAGTCCCTCCCCAGACAGGTTATGGATGTGGGCCACTTCAGGCATTGATGCAACACTTCTGGCCTTCTTGTGGCTGAACTAAATGGATGTGAACCCAAAGTGACCCACTTGTAAAAAAGCAAATGTGCCCAAATATCCCCAAATAAATGTTTTGGCAAAGCAAGCAAGGTGTAATCTGGATGTGAACCTGAAGTGACCCACGAGGTTAATGATGAATTTGGCCCAAATAGCACGAAACAAACTAGGGTCACCTTTGGTTGACATGCGGTATTGCTTGATTGTGGCCTAGATCTGGCAAACAGAAGCGGACCGTCCAAGTACCATCATCCCCTGCAGTATGTGGGCCTGTTGTGGGATGTGGGCCAAATCTGTGCCAAAACAATGATGCTATGTGGGTCCTGTTCACACGAGGCCAACAGTGAATATTGGATGTGGTCGGTCGCCATTTTGGTCTAAACTGAAATATCTCACACTTGAGCACAATTAATACACACAATGAAGAACTTAAATACATAAATGCAGTAACTCAAGAGCACAAACTAGTGATTTAACGGCAATAATTTGTTTTTTATTTCCCCAACAACACCTAGTTTTAAAGACATATTCTGCATATGGATGCAATCAAAGTTCATTGATTTATTTCATAATGTCAAGTCACCATCAAACTTTCCACTTTGCATTGTTTTATCACTATCTTCACTGTGACTAATGGAACTTGAAGTCAAACTGCAGGTTTTTACCATGCACAACACTTTGTTAAACATTCACAACATTGACCTGACTGAGTAAAACCAGGGTATTAAAACCATCTGACCTGTTTCATTGTACCAGGCGTGAGGGATTTCACCCATCAGCTACACAGCCTGTTCACCCTGCTGCTGTTTGCCATGTACCATAAGTGTCCACTGCCTGATCACCAGACTCTTTCCTCACGCTGTAAGATCCCTGATCCTCCACCACAAAAAAACTAAGACTGGATTATTTTTTCATTCATTTATGCCACTTTGTTGAAAGTATCATAAAGGGACTACAGCTGTAATTTCCATTGCATTGTGTTACACAGTAATATTTCTTTTAAATCTTGAATGTTAACTCCAGCTGTCGAGCTATTTTCTTCCCTTAGTAAAGAGCGAGTAAAAGTTTTTCTCCTCTGTCTGATGACCACTTTGCTGCAGGAATCACAGACTTGGTCACTGTTCCCCCGAGGTGTTGCAGAGTACTCTGTCATGAAAGGGGGATCAATACTTTTTTAATGGAGCAGAAAATGAAGACTAGTCTGCAGCCATTCATCATCGTTAGCAGATGAGAGGCTGCGTCGCTGTGTCTGATACATGTGGCTGCATCGCTATGAAATTACCTTCGCGATGATACTGTCTAATGTTAGCAAATAACAGGGATTCTTGCAGGCACCAGACCTCATAATACGATCGGAGCTTTAATTTGGACCAATTTTCAAACTCAATTCTCTGCACTGAAGTTTCTACCATGGTAAATTATGCATTAAAGTAAAAGTAGTGGGGGAGAGAAACGTAAAAAAGGTCAAATGTCTCGTTAGGAGGGATATTAGATATATCAGATGTTAGATCGTTTACAAGGATGATTACCTGATGTGAAGAAAGGCTACACCAATAATGGGTTTATAAATGCACACATATGACAGATGTGATATTTTCATTTCAAACATATGAGTGCATCCTCAGTGATCACAGTTGTGTGTGGACAATAATGTACAAAGGATGAAGTGTAACAATGAAAATGCTCCACACTGTGGTAAATGGAGGAGAAAGAAACTCAGTGAGCTCTCTATCTTCTCTGAAGAATCTTTTTATGGATCCCTGTCGGAGTGAACATGTCAGCATGACTGTCTCCCTCAAATACACTTACTCAAGATGACTCCATTAGTTTTAAACGAGTCGCTACTTTCACTGCCGGCAAGAGATGAAGAGATGTAGAAACTTCACTTGTGTGCATGAAATTTTTTTCTTTCGTTATGTAAGTTTAAGCTGTTCTCGTACAAGTCCATTACATCTTTCCATTGCGGTCAGAAAAGAAGGAACCAGCTAAAGTCTCATTATAGTTTTGTTCGAACAGAAGCCACAAATAAATGACAAATCACAGTTTCTCTCATGGGGCTTAACAAGGTGCGACGTCATCTGTCCTTAACCATGATCGCTACTGTGCAGACTGTGGCTCCAGTATCAGAATATTTTAGCATCATTCTTGTACTTGTAAATGTTATTTTGTTGAGGCACACCCGGAATCTATTGCACTTCTGTCCGTCCTGGGAGAGGGATCCCTCACATGTGGCTCTCTCAGAGGATTGTACGTTTTCTTCCCCTGTTAAAAAAAATGTTGGGGTAGTTTTTCCTTACTCTTGTTGAGGGTTAAGGGCAGAGGATGCCACATCTTGTTATGCCCTATGAGACAAATTGTGATTTGTGAATATGGGCTATACAAATAAAATGTATTTGATTTGATTGATTGTACAATGGGAGGAAGTGAAAACAAGTCATGCATTTTAATATACAGGCCGAGATCAAGAGAGGGAGGTGAGTCTCAACCAGGCACAGTGTGTACATGGTCTGAATGAGAGCTAATGAGGCTAATAAGTAATATGATCTGTGGCTGGTCGACCCTGATGACACTTAAGGGCATCATTAAGAATACTAACACTAACAACGCTGCTGTTATTAAGAGATTTGCTTTGATGGTTTCTTTGATTTGTTTACAGCAAATATCGATAGAAGTTTAAAAAATGAGACAATCTACATATAGGTGGTCAATTCAAAGGCCCAAAGCGGGTTTACCTGCTTGCGCTGCCGTGATCAGAGCAGTGTTGCCCTCATTATCCTGCCAGTTGACATCCAGATACGGACACTGAGAGAGGGCGATGACCACATCCAAGTAGCCATGGTAACACGCCGCGATCAGGCCAGACTGAAACACAAAAACCAGAGTGCCTGAGTTTCTACTTCTTCCTCTTCTCTTTGACTGTGATTGAGTTTGGCTTTTAAAAACACCCAATATTGTTCCTCCCGGCCACAGTGAAACTTTTTCTTACGGTTACACCACCTTATTTCCCCTCAGGTGAAAATCATTGCAGGGACTCTCATAAAAAGAAATAACGCTTGTTGGTCATCCTGCCTGCAAGTAGAGCAAAATGCTGCAAGTTACAGTGTGGGCCAAACAGATAGTGACACTGTAATCGACTGTCCAGGCACACCATTGGTCTCCAGCTGGAGATGTCATTGACCAAACACCAAACTGTCCAAATGACTACTGCTTGATTTACTCTTGAAATAACTGTTATATCATTGTTGATGTTGGGATTTGGGGTAATTCATGATATTTTAATATTTTTTTCCCAACAAAAGGGATTGACTTCTCTAAATAAACCTCTCTGCCCCCCACCCTTACTGTGACTGGGGTCGCCTTGTTAAGCTACATATGGGAAATGGTCTGTATTTATATAGCACTCAAAGTTTTACATTCACACACACATTTATACAGTGCATCTATGTGCAGGACTTTTCTCTATGAGAAGGGGCAATTTGGGGTTCAGTGTCTTGCCCAAGGACACTTCGGCATTCTACATATACAGGATGCCCCACTCAGACCCTGTTCCATAAGAGAAACACTGACAAACCACAACATATCAAATGTCTCTCGGTGTAGTAGGCTTCCTATCTGCAGTGGTCATGTACAGTACATGTCTGTTTCATCCCACCAGTTTAGATGGGTTTTAGTAACAATCTAGTATCCCCTGAATGAGGAATTATAAATGATGGCTTTACCCAATGTAAATATGCTGTTCCACCTTTGGATAGAGACGAAGGACCTCAACGAGTACAGTTACAGAGTAAGTTGATACATACAACTTGAACATGATTTAAATGCATAAACTAAGTGAAAGATTTCCAAACATTCCCTGTACACTGACAAATATAATATTATCTGTATTAACACCGTAATGTCCAAACAGAACACAGGCTCCCTTGTGGTTCCAAGAATCTGTAAGAGTAGAACAGGAGGTAGAACCTTCAGCTACCAGGCTCCTCTCCTGTGGAACCAGCTCCCACTCTGGGTTCTAGAGTCTGTAAGAGTAGAACAGGAGGTAGAACCTTCAGCTACCAGGCTCCTCTCCTGTGGAACCAGCTCCCACTCGGGGTTCTAGAGTCTGTAAGAGTAGAACAGGAGGTAGAACCTTCAGCTACCAGGCTCCTCTCCTGTGGAACCAGCTCCCACTCTGGGTTCTAGAGTCTGTAAGAGTAGAACAGGAGGTAGAACCTTCAGCTACCAGGCTCCTCTCCTGTGGAACCAGCTCCCACTCTGGGTTCTAGAGTCTGTAAGAGTAGAACAGGAGGTAGAACCTTCAGCTACCAGGCTCCTCTCCTGTGGAACCAGCTCCCACTCGGGGTTCTAGAGTCTGTAAGAGTAGAACAGGAGGTAGAACCTTCAGCTACCAGGCTCCTCTCCTGTGGAACCAGCTCCCACTCTGGGTTCTAGAGTCTGTAAGAGTAGAACAGGAGGTAGAACCTTCAGCTACCAGGCTCCTCTCCTGTGGAACCAGCTCCCACTCGGGGTTCAGGAGGCAGACACCATCTCTACATTTAAGGTTAAACTTAAAATGTTCCTTTTTGATAAAGCCTATAGTTAGTTGTGGATCAGGTGAGTCCTGAACCAGCCCTTAGTTATGCTGCTATAGGTCCAGACTGCTGGGGGAACTCCCATCAGGCACTGAGCACTTCTCCCCTTCTCTCTGTCTCTCTGCCCCCACATTCATTTATTTACATGTCATCAACTATGTGTCTTTTTGCTCCCATAGTCTCTCGCTCTCTTTCTTTCTCTCTGTGCAGGTATCTCCGACTCCAGAGCTGCAGCATAACAACTATTATTATTATTATTACTATTATTACTTCATTACTATATGAACTGTTGCTGCTATCATTAATAATCAATTGCATCTTTACACTGTTATTGTTTTCAGAGCTGATACCTGATGGGGCACAAGTGTTCCTGGTGTCTCTCACCTCTCTCTTCCCATCTTCTCCCCCTCCCGGCTATCTATCTCTCTCTTCTCTCCCCTCTTTTCCACCCATCTCTTCTCCCCTCCCCATTTTTCCCTGCTCACCCCAACCGGTCGGGGCAGATGGCCGCCCACATTGTGTCTGGCTGTAGAGGTTTCTTCCAGTTAATGAGGGAGTTTTTCTCTCTACAGTCGCCAAGGTGCTGTTCGTTTTGGAAACTATTGGGTTTCTGTATAAAAATGTTAAGGTCTTGACCTTCAATGTAAAGTGCCTTGAGATAATGTATGTTATGATTTGGCGCTATACAAATACAATTGAATTGAATTGAATCTGTATTGTAAATTAACACAGTTATAATTGAAACACACTGGTTCCACATAGAAGTTGCAAATATTACACTTCAGGTGAACAATTGGAGCACAACACACAATAATGCACTCATATAGGCCAGTATAAATATGAGTGTCCTGGTCAATCCCTCTGTGTGTTCCAGCTCCATACGCACACACAGCATCTCTTACCCAGGGCTCAGGTCAATGTCTCTGGGAGCCTGTTAAAAGCTGAGCCCTGATGGCAAGCTTCTTCTTGACACTGCTACTGTGCACTTTACACTCCCCATCTGTCACTGGAGGCTTAACCAACTGCTCTGAACTCCCCTTCAAGACGTGACCTTCAGTGGCTCCTGGAGCTGCTCCAGGATCTGCTGGCCCGACCGCAAAACCTGATGTGACTGCCAGTGAGGAAACTGTTCACCCAGGGTCAATGGGCGTCTTATGCTTCATTGTACAGTCACGATACAAATCAGGACACATCTTAGATGTTGGACTTGTTGACCAGCTATGTATGTATGTATGTATTTAACTGACACTTTTCGTGATGGATACTTAACCTGTAAACTTAACTGTTGACATTGGGGACAAGCAAAAATGCTTAAAATGATATAAAATGGCCAATCAACATTAGTCTAAAATTGGGTGTCATTATCCCATTATTTTGAGGAGCAGTGGTTGATGCATGTGTGTGTGTGTGTGGGGGGGGGGGGGTATAGTGATAGTAATATGCTGAAAAGGTTAAACCCCTAATTGTTGGAAACTTAAGATGTACAGTGGTAATTCACATTTCAATATTGGATATCAATCTACAATGCATCTGTGTTCAGGCATAGCATGGCCATCACTGTGATGAAGAACTATTGCTCCTAGTACAATTCAGTTCCTCAGCTGTACATGAACTCCATGAATGATGGAAGTCCCCAATCAGTGAATAGATCAGATTATATATAGGTCTAATCCAACGTTTAAAGGATTTGACCAGTGAATGTGTTTCAGCAGTACTTCACTTTACATTTCTGCTGACTATTTCGCAACCTATGTTGCGAAATATGTTTGAACTATGTTTCGCAAACTATGTTGTTTCTGACTTTGTAACGTACTTTGAATGTGAATTAACAAATCTACATTGGTTGACCTGATCGTTGCTGGATGAATTCTTTACCTAAGACCATTAAACATTGGTAATAAATTGACTCAAGACTTGCTTGAACTAGATTAATACTCGATCCCCATTACATCAAGGAATGAATAAAATGAATGCTTGTTGAATAGTAAAATATATATGGAACCTGAAGCCCTTCAGAAATCATTGGTAAATGGTCAAAAGAGAAAATAAATGTACAAAAACTGGTATAATTCTTTAAGGACCCTATGGAGCACCATGTGTTATGACCTGATATGACCTGTGTGATCTCACTGTGGTTTCCAGTGGAGAACATTGAAGTTTCTTTGGTTTCCACCATGACGGTGTGGTTTCAAGTGAGTAGAGAAAAACAAACCCTCAACATTTCATTTAAATGCATTAAACCACCTACTCTTCTGTTCCTATCTGTCTCTCTCACTTCCTCCTCGGTCACTCCTTGTCTGATCATGATCTTGACGATGATGGCGTTGTTGTTGTAGCACGCCTTGAAGAAGGAGATGGACTCAGGGCTTGGTGAGCGGTACATGTCAGACATGACTGAATTGTCTGGGGGATAGAAGGAGTCGTCCGAGGCGATGCTCCGCGTGTCAGAGCGATCCGGCAGAGCCTCAAAGTCAAGCTCCTCAAACTCCTGGTAGATATCGTCCTCATCCTCCCAGTAGTTGCGTGTGTAATCAACTTCACTCTCCTCAGGATATTCCTCTCCTGATATCTCGCTGACATCCCCATCTTCATCAACCATAGTGATGGACATGACAGGTGTATCCATGGCCCCTTTATTGGTCGCGAATTCAATATCACCAAATCCAGGTCCTCCAGCTGCTCCATTCTCTCGAACCTTTGAACCTTCAATTTGCTCCTCCGTTATCAACATTTAAAACCTACCCCACACACTTTTTTCAATTATTGTGGGGTGCCAGGACAACTCTAGGAGGACCTAGAGCTTATGTCCACTGGCCCGCCGCAATACAGCGTCTCATCCCAGGCGACAATTAATCTTGCCAGGTTCTAGACCTTAACTCCTTTTCATCTCTGAAAGGTCACAGCGGAGGCATACGATCATTGCACCTTTTGCCAGTCCTCCCTCATCATCAAATGAATCTTCAGCTCTCAACAGACGTTAGAAATCCTCTATGCCACAATGTCACCAACAAATATTTGATCATGTGCATGATCTGAAGTCATCAGTCTATACTAATGAAGTGACCAAACACAGTCAATAGAAATAAAATGTCACACATATTCCTCCTTGATCGGTTCTTCAGTGTCACATTTTCCATTAAGTCGAGTTTGACAGGCCCAAGAGCATCCATGGTTTACAAAGTGCAGCCAAACCTACGAGACATCACACAGGCACCACAGGCTTTGATGGTCCCATTGAATAATCATGACGTCAGCACCCAGACAGGCAGCTTGAATCGACTTCTTGAAGAGTTGAGTGGAAGTTAAAGTTGAAGGTGTCCTGTGGAAAGCAGAGGAACGGGTCGTGGTCTTGGTTGGAAACAGTAACTAATCCTGTGTTTCCCTGTCGAGGAACACTGGGCTTCTGTGACGATCGCCAGCAATGGGATGAGAGACATTTGCTTCAACTGACGCATGTTAATCCCTTTAGTCTCTCTCTCTCTCTCTCTCTCTCTCTCTCTCTCCTGTTGCATTCCTCTAGCCAGTGACACGAGAGTTTACATGTTTGCTGTTGGAATACAACAAACTGTAAAAATGGTACAAGCAGAAATAGACTTGTCTTAAACTGAACCTCTCTGAAAATATATTTACACAGCGACAACAGAAGAAAACAAGCAAGTTAAAACTATATGTCCACACAAAAATAACTTAACAGAGAGAATAATGTGTAAAATAAAGAAATCTACAAATAGAAAAATAGATATTCCTAATTAATGTCATTAGTTCAACTGGTCAAGCCGACCCTGCCCCCCTCTGTTTTTATCCTCTGTTGCTCTTACCACAGCCAGCTTAAATTGGATTTCTCACCCATGTGACCTAATTTGTACATGGAGCACAGTGGAAGGACCAGGATCACCTAGGAAGAGTCAGAGTCGAGTCTGAGACGAGTTCAAGTCTGAGGGACGTCCCCATCGCCTGAGTCTGAGTCATTAAGGTTTCATTCAATGTAAAATCCATAAAGGCATAGTGCACAATTCAAGGTGTCTTTTTTTGTCCTTTTAGTAACTGTTTATAATTGTATGCAAGATATGTATATCTTTAGCACGGTTGATAGTTTATTCACCTTTTATCTCTATTGAAGTTCTCCTCGCATCCCAACAGCCAATCATTTAATTTGGCGTACCTGCCAGCGAGTTACAGGGGAGTCGGCTTCTAGCAGTTGTCAGACGGTGCATGTTGATGTGTTTTGGGGGTGTAGCTTTGACAAGAGGACCAATGGGAGGGGTGGGATGTATCAGTTACATTTTTTTTAAGTGCAGCCCGCTCTTGCTAGGTTTTCCAGGATTACCAACTCTGTCTTTAAAACAGATTATTATAGGCTTTTATCTACATTAACAAAACCTCAGAGTCCTTGTTTCTAACTGCTGAGTCAGAGTGATGCTTGAGTCAGAGTCTGAAACACAAGATGTGTGCCAGCAGAACACCAGAGTCCTGATTCTTTCCAAAGGGCTCCCCCATAGGGATTCCTCCCTCATGCACCATGGGTTTGATCAGCTCACCGAGACAGAGCCAGATGTGAGGCACAGCTGCAGTGATGTAGTCAACAGCTTCCAAGATTTCTTGCACAATCGCCTACTGATCTATCAGAGATCTGTTCTGCTGGCAGAACTCCCGACTTGTGCTTTTTGAGCAACGACTGGCCCATCGCATCGTCGAGTTCACAGCAGACCTGACACACACTTGGAGGAAAAGGTTTATTTTGCCACCCACTTCACCCCTAGGATATTTGTTAGTTATACTTCCAGAGCAGGTCTCCATCCCCTCTGTGAGTGCGGCTTTAACAAGACGAGAGTGAATGGGTCAAGTCTTATTTCGTCGGCTGTCACTTTCCTCTCTCTTGTCCTTGGTCCGAGGAACATTGCTCTAACCCTCCCACCATTCACACAGGTCAGGTTGATCTCAGGCAGCCAGTTTCCTCTGTCTCAATCCATGTCCTTCAGCATGAGGGGAACCCTGACGTCTTCCCTCACCCTCTAATGCCATCAAAGTAAAGACCTGCTTTGCTGTGAAGATCCCTTGTTCTTGCCGATAATCTTGAGGAGCTCACACAGGCACTACTCCTCATCTCAGCTCAACTCATAATTAGAATTAATCAAAGTCAGAAAATAGCAGAAAATAAAAATAAAAATGATGTGAAAGAATAAAAGAATAAAATTAGCACCCAGTCGTAAACTTATCGTAAAGAGACAATTGTACGTGTTGACACACATGGGTTTGGTCTCAGCACAGGCCCCATCGTCTCCTCTGTTTCAGCTCCTCCAGTTGTGTTATTGAATCCTGAACTGGTCCCTATGGTGAATATGCCTTTAACAGCTGATTCACTCTGATTGAGGCTTAAAGCTAATAGATAACAGAAAAGGCAGAATACAGTTTTGCAGGAAGTCTCTGAATGAATAAAACAGAAGGATTTGAAAATCCTCAAAGGTCTTAAAACATGGTTCACGCCACAAACAAAGAACAACACAAACACAATCGGTCTTTTCCACTTAAGATATTCTCCTCTTTTATTTTATATGGCAGCTACAGCTACTATACATTAAAACTGATAATCCCACAGTTGCAATTTCTTATCTAAAGTAAAGATAACTCTTATCCTACCATGATACAATCTCAATTTTTGAACCTTTCAAAATAAAGGTATTGTTGTACGAATTCTGCAGGCATCCACATTTGTAACAGTAAAAATTGTAAGAATAATTTATTATCAGTGTTTGTAGATGTGACCGAGAACAGTTGGAAGGTTTTTCTGTTTTGTTTTAGCCTGAAATCTGGTTTGACGATAGAGTAGCAGAAGAAAGGAAGGCCTTTCTGACGCAGCACTAATCCCCTCAGAGCTCCTTAAGGAGGGACACTTACTCTCTGATTTAATTGCTATGAAAAGGTTGATCGGAATGTGAAACATAAAGTGCAGGCTGGAAAAATCAGATTTATCTTGACAGCAGAAATCTTGTCTCGGCTGCATATGCTGCTAATCTGTCTTTGGCTTCCAAAACTGTTAAGACTGTGCATTAGCTGACGCGTAATTGGATTCAGCAGAAATAACCCCCGCTTCCTGTTTCCCAAAGGAACGTTTTCATTCAGTAAGAGACGTGATTTCAAATCAGAGCCAGGTTGGTTTAAAACACTTTTTTTTTTCAAAATTATGCAATTTTAATTTTGATTTCCTGTGACATTGTGGTACTGTTAGAAAAAAACAGAACTGAGGCCTTAAAAGACCAGACACATTTACAACCACGATTTACAAGACACAAGATGCAACTGCTGTTACAATATGTTGTCTATAAAGTGTAAATACGTGGTGACACCTGACTGAAATAACACCGTGCATCTTTAGACCTTTTTGATTTAAATCTCTTTGGTCTTTACTCATTTGAAACTGTAAAAAGAGCTGAATTCTTGCTATAAAGATCTACTACATTAGCGGAACCCATTTGAGGTGGTGAGGTTGCAATTAATTGTTGCGATATTTAAATTGCAGATTGTCCTTACTTTAATATTTTATTCAGTCATTCAGCCCTTCAAAAGTTCTCATCGTGTTGTTGGGCATTATTGTGTTTACCACACCGAACAGTGACGAGAATGAAAAGACATTTTTATGAGGAGTTAAGGAAGAAAATATTTCCCAAGCATGGTGAAGGTAAAGAATAGAAGATCAAAATTGTATTATCAAGAACCTCCCTGGCTGCAAGAGGAACATGATCACCAGAGTGAACAGAGGGACAGTTCAGGTGGTGGATGAAGAACACAGGAAAACACCAAGTACAACAGTGCATCATGTGTCAATATCTGACTGAAAGTGGCTTCATGGAAGAAGATTCCCTTTTTACAGAAAAACATAAAATGTCTGGCAGGTGTTTTCTGGTATGCATTTGGAGACATTTACAATGCTGCTGGGAAATTTCCTTAAGACAGATGAAATAAAATAAAATCTGTGTTCCCAGAGGAAAAACAAGGTCTGGAAGAGAAGATCACCGTCCCCTCCGTGAAACGTGGAGGAGGCTCAGTCATGTGAATCAGTGCAGGGCACAGTGAACTCAGAAGATTATCGAGGCATCAGACAGTTTTGTCTGCTCCAAACAGGATAATTAACCAAAACGTACGTCTGGAAGAAGTGGAGCAGTTTGCTCCAGAAGAATAAGCTTGTTGATACTTGGTGTGATTGCCTCAAAAATGTTGTGCTAAAAGGTCCCAATATTTGTTCCCATTCAAGTTTGATTACTTATTACTTCATTACTAGTATTATATATTATTTTTTTCTTGAAAGTATCACCATTGTTGGATTAAATATGGAATAGAGAATAGTTGATGCCAATTACTCAGAGCAGATGGTGTTTTTTCAGTGATTCATCTGTGCCTGTTTAATTAGATGAATGTAAGACAGACGACTGACAATAAACCTGTATTGTCTCATGTAGAAAAAAAATAACTGATCGGCCGTCATTTTACTTTACAGAGAAACTGATACCAACTCACAGACTCGTGGGTTCCCCAACAAAAGGCAACATCATGAGCAAGTAAAATACCTCTGCTTAAATGACAGTCACCACAGAACAGGATGTCTGAACAGCTCAAAGTAACTGTCATTATTTAAATGTGTTGAAGTCATTTATAAGGAAATATATCAAAGAAGTCTGTAGAAAGATTTGTTTCTAGACTATTCACTGTCTCGCTATTACACTTTAAGCACCTAGGGGGCGTCACAACAGCAATTTAGGGAACTGTGAGACTTTTTATAAGGATGGAAGACATGACCGCTCCCCTTAAGTGAAGCCAAAGCAAGTCAATTGCACCCTGGTGCCTGGCTGCAGTGTCGGTCGTAAATGGGACATGGACAAAAGTAAAAAGTCAAAGTCTCTGTCAAATCATTTTTTCTCATGTATTGGCAGGACCTCAGCACACACTCTGGCTCCAAATGGGGCAGCATTCATATCTCAAAGTGGAGACATGTCCTCTAACTACGGTGGGGAACCACAGTTTAAGAAAAAAAACCCGAGCAACATGTTTGAAGAGCATAAAGTCCACACTGTAAATATGAAACTGCACTCAAAAACTCAGTACAGTGATTTATTATTGTTTCATGTTAGTGAACCAACAATGACCTTTAAGTTTATACCTTTGTGTTACAGTACATGCCACTGCTTTGTTGCACATATAAAAATAGAAATCATTTGATTCTAAAAATTGAAATTCAAGACCAAAATGTTAAGTGTCCAGCTCAGTTCAACAAGATACTAAAAGGTCACTTTATAGCATCATATATAATGTGAGCATTCCACACAGCTATACTATAGCTGTCAGCACTAAAGTTAAAGTCATTCACAATCCCTATCAATAGAAAAGCAGTTTATATTTACCAAACTCCAAGTGAAAACACTAAGACAGATACAGTGTCAACAACAGATGCTAAACTCAAATTCGCCTTTGATGTGACACCTGTTGTGCAGAGTCACCACAGTGAAATAGTGACACCTCAGTGAAGAACACACACAACCCCTGCTGTGTTGACCCAGTTACACACAGACTGAGATTATTTTTAAACAGTGTAATAAAGTGCAGCCCATTAACACATTTGCATGAAAACAAAAACATCTTAATCTCTGCTTGACACTTATTGTGAAAAATAAAAACAAAATAAAAACAAAATAAAAAAAATTAAAAGATAAAAACTCCCCATAAAGAATGGCAGGAGCTTGTTTCAGATACTATGACTGATCTTTCAAACATCTGTTTTGAAAATTCTTCAATTCAATTGTCATGGATTTGTCATAGATTCTACATACATTGAACCAAATACTTAATTATATACAGTGTACGTTTATTCTCTTTCTAAATGAGAACACTTGTGTCTTGAGGCCAGATGCACAGCAGACTCCCTTGTCATACTGCAAAGTGTCGTTGTGTACAGTTTGTCTTTTTGTGTTTCCAGTTTTTATGCCAAGCTATGCTATGGTGAGCTAACTATCTCCTGGTTCTAAGATGTGGGGAGAGAAGATTCCCATTTCTATTTAATGATGATCAAGTGGGTCAAGTGTGAACTTTAAGAGAGCAGATGAAGCTTCCCCCAGAAACAATCACACTACAAAGGCCAAACATTTAGACAACTGCTCTCACAACCTGACTGATTAAGCTCAACACTGGACAGCGAGGGAAATTCAATTTAAAAAAGAAGAAAAAAGAAAACCTGAGATGTTTAAAGGTATGACATGTCAAAGGTAAACAGTGGCCACATCCACCGACTGATCTCCTGATGGGGAAACCTGCATTTGAATCACTTGACTCAAGTCATTGTCTGGCAAGTCAGAGTCTGAACAGCCGATTGACAGAATTACAGGCCACTGACGACCAGTCAGCTCACAATTACTTTTTAAATCTTTGAGAATAAATATGTATATAAAGCAATCAGGGTAAACCTAAAGGTGTTACTCAAGAACATAATGCAATTCTGAAAGGCCACTTTTACTGTTTAAATGTTCTTTGATGCCTTGTATGTGCTGCACTCCAACATGGGACTGTTTTCAGGTTCATAAACTCCTCTTCTGTCACTGGATTTCACTTGTTTTGTAACCCAACAAAAGCTCAGGAAGGTTGTACACAACCAGGACTGTTTAACAATTTACAGGAGAGTATATCAGGGAACAAAAAAATGTCCTGGGCTGTGTCCAGAGTGTGTCTCAGTCTTTTTCTACACCTTCAGTTGAAATTAATCCTCTAAGGCTTATCTAACAGTTAACTCCAGCAACTAAACACTAAAAATCAATGAAAACACATCAAATAAAATTAAAAAAAAAAAAAAAATACAATCACATTGCTACATGATGTTTTTCCCTCCTTATCACTGACTACCTCAATCTGGTGATGGGTGCCATCTGAGACAAACAACAGGAAGAGACCCACAAGGGCGTCTCCATTGCCTCCTTCACAACCCTGAAAATGTCCTGTTCAGAGACACAGTGTGACCTAAACAATATTTCATTAAAAAAAACAAAAGGGAACCACAATCTGAGGTAAAAGCTTAGCTCAACTGACCCCACTTCTCAAACCTTTACCACTTAAAATGACAGCTGCGTTGAACATGAAAACAGAAACATTAGACAGGATTAACACGGTCGTGGTTCTGCTGAGTTTCTCTCATGCCGACAGTCTTCACAGGTTGGTTAACAACCTTGTTCACAAAATTACGTTGAAACTGTTGAAGGTCTTTGTCTCCAAACCTGCTGTTGCAGTACTGATAGTTAGAACTAGAGCTCAGTCATACGTTAAGAGGTCGTGTTTGAAGCACACAGCCAAGTTTCACCACAGAGCTCCCAGTGCTGGACACAGCGAGTCAGCTCCATTGGTCCCACAGCAGAGTCAGCTCTACGAGGAGCTGCTGAGGGCAGCGCTGGTTGTGCTCCTGCCTGTCTTACGTTCATAGTTTACAAGTCTCTGTCCGACTAGGTATCTGTAAGAGACGGGAAAGATGGCGGTTTAGAAATAATTTAAGGATTCACATTCACAGCACTCAATTTTACTTTTCAGTTGGGTCAGCTTTACTTTTTGAGTTTCATTCTCAGTCACAAAACAGATTGTTTGAGGATATTTTTGCTCTATGTTCATGTGTCATTCTAACAACAACATGGCCTTTTTGGGTTGTGTATATTATTTTGTTTTATTAAAAAGTAAATCACATATATCACAGATGCGACATCCAAACAACTATTTGTAAATGAATTTGACAGAAAAAATATAAACCATCAGTAATTCTCAGGTAAATTCTGAAGAGTATTTATCCGTGTTTACTACAGATGATAATCTGTAAAATATTCTGTTTTCTATACCAATCAGCCACGACATAAAACTTGTGACTTGTTTCAATGTTGTGGCTGATCGGGTACATGACCATATATATTTGAAATTGCAATATGAAAAAAAACATAGGGCATTGTATCTATGTTGCAAACTACTAGCTGCTTTCTGTACAATGTGTCAGTAGCATCCCCCTAACTTATTGGAATGTTGACTGTCAATAGAGGACTTCAGTTTTTCTTCAGTAGTGGAATACCCCAAAGATCTTATTTCCTTCCAGTTTTTTGTAATCAAAGAATCTGACCACTGACAGAAATTTCTCAAGATGAACAGAAGTAAAATAAAAACATAGCTTGTTTGCCCCCAAGTCTAAGTTCATGCTGAAAGACCTTTAGTGGTGTACTGACTTGTCATTCTTGATGTGTTCGTATAAGCGTTTGAACTGGCGTATCTGGAAGGAGAGAATGGCCAAGAGTATGACCACCATCAGCAGGAACGGATAGATCCTCCTATCCACCAGCGTCTGCATCACTGGCTGTACACCTGCAGCAGCGAGGGGGGAAAGAGAAAACAGTGCATGTCTGTGATTCCATGTCTGTGGGAACTGACGAACTGGGGTGGAAAGGAGGGAGCAGGTGGACAACAGAAAGATGATCACTTTTCATTAATAAGATGTTGATGTTGGTTCGCACAACGACTAAAATCCTCATTTCCATAAAGGGCTTGGGACACTCAATTGACTGGCTGTTTAAATGCAAGTGTTCTTCCAGTTCAGCATCAAAAGCACATGTAAAAAAGTAAAATAGGGTGTCTTAAGCTGCTTTCAGACATGCACTGGACTCAGCAGATCCTCTGTTTTTTCTCCGGAGGAGGAACATGTATGAAGGTAAATGTCTGTAAATGGCTCGGCAGTTTCTACAGACTTCATACTAGGAGGTCAAGCGGATAAGAAAAACTGGAGAAGTGAGGGAAAAAGGAGGAGATGAATCTGCTCTGTTCATCCACTACCTTCAAACTTGCTACTTGTGAAGGTCAGACAAATAACAATCCATAAAGACTTACCAAGCAGTGGTGTAATGCCTTTAGAGATGATGTAGGGCACACAGAGAGACAGCAGCAGGACACAGATGACCGGAGCAGCCAGTCGTCGCAGGATGAAATAGAGGTCGATGTTTCGGATACCGTTTGCATACACCTACAGCAGCAAGAGGGAAGATACCAATACTTTTACTTCACTATTTCAACACTAGCTCAATTATTTTTCTTAAAACTTTTTTAATCAGTTCTAACAATACATTTCACTGTGAACATTTTTAACAGGTGAACTTTATTACAAAATGGACAATATGTTCCACTGTACTTACATAAAGCCATATTTCCAGACATGTTTTTCATCTTGATTATGTTTTTAATATCATATGAAGCTGGACAGATGAGACTGACCTGCTCGATGACAGTTTTCAGCCACCACTGAGGGCCCATCAGTGTGATGGCAGCGATGATTTTAGCATGAAGCACGCCAAGCGCCCAGTCCTGCCACACAGAGGTCAACCAATTAACAACCACAACACAATGAGCTTGGTCTCAACATTTCTGCATCTGCTCTGTATTAGCAGCATGAAAACCTGTTTGTGTGACCTTGACAATGAGACTAAATGTTGGCTGAATTTGTGAAATGAGCGACAAGTGGTCCAAAAATACCTTAAACTGATTTTGCTAGAATATATTTTGTATTTTGAAGGACAGAATTAAATTTGTATGTGTTAAATGTCTTACCACAAGCAGCATCAACAAGAAAAATAAAATGGTCTAATACATGCATGATATTGGATGTCTAGTACTGGGGTCTGATACCCAGCACTACTGACAAAACACATACAGAAGATCATTTGTCATTTGTTAAACTAGTGTTTTACTTTTCACATCTGCAAATGCACAAGTCTACAAGGACACTGACTGCTCATGTACTTCTCCGAGTAGAACACAAGTGGACTAGAAAGTAGTTTGATATGAACTACTACACATCTTTGGAGCCTGCAGCTGTCTGTGTCAGCAAGGGAGCATAACTGAGGCCTCACACCCAGGCCACACTGGATGCATGAGTGCCATGTCTGCATAGCGGAACATCTTGTTATTCATTTCTATGCTATCAGGTTAGAGTGGCCACAGTGCCTGCGCGTCTTCTGTGTGTGAGCCGCGCTGCTCTTCTAGAGAGTCGGGGTCAGGCCTATTGTGTCTGCGTACCGCCTGCAATTCACACCAAAATAGACAGTGAACATAATCTTTGACCAAATCTCAATATCTATATGCCACAAACATAAATATTTGCAACAATTACTGTACTTCTTTCAAAGTAAGAGCACTCGTGCGTTTCTGTTGACTGAGTCCATTCTTTTGTTTTTACAAGGTTTTCATTGTTATTGTGGGACTAGAAGAAGTCCTGGCATTTAGTTGAGTGTACAGGCTACTTTAATTTGAAGAAATACAGCAGTTATACCAGAAACCTCCCATAGTAGCTCCACTGCAGACTTGCTCCCTTTGTGAACAACATACTTGTGCGAGACACAGCAGGTCAGCAACCAGTGTGACCCAGTGTGGCGTTAGAGGGAAACAATGAAGTGCTGTGGATGATGTTATTAGTCCTACATACAAACTCCATGGTCCTACCTGCCAGGGATAGAAGAGTGGTGTCTGGTCCAGTGGGACTCTGAGCGGAGCCACAACGACCAGCTCAAACAGCAGACCCAACAGCAGAGGTATCACTCCAGCTAACAGCACAGCCACCACGATGGTCTTTAGAATCTGTAATTAACAAGATAGCACATTGAAACACAAAAGTTTGCCTCAGTAAGAGTTTCATTTATGCCATTTCCTGGGATGACTACAGTCACATTACCATGAGCGTCCACTCGTGGACTTTGAGCATGATGATGCTTCGCCCCTGTGGCATCCAGGACAGCAGCACTGTGGCGGCTCGTATGGCCAGCCAGCAGACGTAGAGCCCACTGGCTGCTGTGTACAGCTCATGAACCATGGCACTGCCCATCCAGAAAGACATCAGCCAGCGACCCACACACACTGGGAGAAGAGGGAGAGGAGGAGGAGGACAGGTAAGAATTAGAGGTGAGAAGAATGACAGCGCAGAGCAGAGAGGAGTAACAGTAAAATGCAGAAAATGACTGCATGTGGTTACAACTTACCTGGCAGTGTTAGGCAGATCAGACTAGCCAGTAACAGTGTCACACACATGAAGACGACCAATAGGATGATCTGAACAGGCAAACAAACAGAAACCAATAAAAATGTTAAGAGCAGCACAAGTTTCATCAGTGGCAATATGACATGAAGAACTGTCAGGGCATCAGTCACCTTGAGGGGAAATTGGACAGGCCGGTGGTACGGCTGGAAACCCACAGGACCGCCCTGCTGCAGAATAGCCTGATGGGCAGCGTGAAGCCCCTCCCCTAGGCCTGGGAATCGGTTGTTGTTATGGCGACCAGGAGGATTGTTGAGTGGTTGGTTGTCCTCATCTTCATGATCTCCGAGCAGGTAGGAGTGAAGGTCACTGTGGGGACAAACTTGAGGAATTACTTTGTTGTAAAGTCACTTCACGTTTACTATAAGTCATAGCACATGAAGAGAAAACTATGACTTGAGGCCTATTGGCAGTCACAAACACTGATACTTTATTTGACCAAATATGATAAAGATCATCTAGAAAAGCAACAAGTTATATTTCAGCTTTTACACTATTCTACCATTTAACATGTAAACTTGCAGTGTGTGAGTTTGTTTGCGTGTCGCGCTTACAGCATGTATCCAGCTGTGAACGTCCAGGCGTGAACAAGCCGCTTGAGCCACTGGCGAGTGTGACCCTGCTCCAACAGAGCCGGCAGAACAACCTGAAGCAAAAGCAGCTCCAACGATAGCTCGCTCACTGGGGCATCACTGCAGGGACAAAATAAACCACAGCTTGACACAAGTCACATTCAGTTTATAATACACTGTCAAATATGTGGTAGAAATGGCTCAGTTTTTTTTTTGCTAAAACAGATATAACCTTTAACTGCTAGAATGTTAATTTTGTGTGTTGTCATGTGTACCTGTAAAGCATGACGTTGTAAGGAAGGAAGTTTGGGAAGAACAGTTTAATGATTCTAATGGGGAGCCAAAGCATCAGCAAAACTATGGAACCAAACACCACCTGGAAACAAACAGATGTTTTGGTTAGACACAGAGTATCCCTATAAGCATTTTGGTTCTGAAAACCATGTGTAGTAGATTTTACTTTAGTTATAGTCATCAAAAACCAAGATAATTATTCCCCATATTTTATTCAAAGATCCACAAATTTTATGGAAAAAAAAAGACCATTCAAGCAAATTTCAACTCTAACAGCCACTTTTGATAAGAACCATGTCTTTCCACTGATATTTTTCCATTACTGCATAATCCACATCCACACCATCAGATGTTTTGCAGTTTTTCTGTTGTATTTTTCATCTGGGAAAGTGAAAACAGAACAATCCACTTCTTTATAACTTGGTTCAAGAGACTGTTTAAAGGACAAAAATGTGCTTCTGGAGTTTATATGTGCTTGTTCTTATTGAGAATATTTTCATGACTCATCTTCTTAAATAGTCAATAAACTTAAATATTCTCTTTCTCTAATGTTTTCTTGACTTAATATGAAAATGGTATTTTAGATTTTTGACTTGATTTATGTTAGACACTGTCGTTTCTCATCAATGTGGTAAATACTGTTATTTTATTGATGTGCTCTGCTACTCGTGGCATCTCATACCTTCCTTTCTGTCCTGAAAGGGGGATCCGTCACATGTACCTCTCTCTGAGGTTACTATGTTTTTCCCGCTATTAATGGTTTTTTTCCTTCCTCTTAATGAAGGTCAAGGGCAGAATTTTGCACCTTGTTAAGCCCCATTAGACTGTGATTTGTGAATACGGGCTACACAAATAAAATTTGATATAATTGATTGATTGTTTGAGAAATCTCATGTTGTTGTTATGCCACTGAAGGTTAGTTTTGGCAGAAAAGAGATGAGGGGGATGTGCGACTGACCACAGAGAGAATAAACCTCCGCAGATGTCTGTAGATGGGCAGGTGGATCATCTCTTGGACTGGGTTAAAGTCTGGATCGTTCAGGTTCCTCAGGAACCACAGCACACCTGGCCGAAGAACCTGTTCACAAACACGTTTTCAGGTTAGACATTTAGAATATTATAAATTCTTTGTGAATTCACAGTGTGTTATTGTGACTTGCTGGATTTCTCCATGTTACCTCTCGAAGCAAAAGGATGAAAGAGGCAAAGTAGAAGACGTAGACCATGCCGACCAGCCAGTGGAGGAACATTGTCGTACCAGGAGCCGAGTCAAAACTCTGCTCCCTGTCTTTCAATGTGGCATCAAACATTTCCTGCAATCAACAAAGGGACAGGGTGCATGGTCTGTGTTTTTCATAGTAATGACAAGAACTGATGAGAATCTCTTTTTATAATTTGGTCAAATGAATATAATTTGGGAATTTGGTTTTCCAAATAGAACATCGACCAATTTTCTTCATCAACTGCATTCAGTCTGCTTTGTTAGTCATTAAGGGGTCAGTATGTGACTGTAACAGAATCAGTGGAGATCACTCTGTAGAATTGTCTTACCAGTGAGCAAATGTCGAGCCACCATCCACAAATCAGTGGGAACAAGCCTATTTCCATGACAACCAGCAGGGACACCTGTGACAATACAAATCCTATTTAGTGTCTGTTTTCAAACTTACTTTCTGTATTCCTAGTTTTGCTTCTTGTGGTTTGGAGACATTCTAATCTTGCATCCTAATTTACCTTAACAACAATGTAGCAGACACCCAGGAGTCGTCTGGACCGCTGGAATCTTACCAACGAAGCTAGTACCTAAACGGGAAACAGTTAAGGACTGATACACAACCTGGAGATAAAATTAAACATAATATCTAGTCTAAAAGTTTCACAAAAGGTTCCTCAAGCCAAAGTTGACCACTGGCTTAACCTGTTATGTTACTGCATGACTAGACAACATTTCTATTAAGACTTTAAGTGGTGGCCTTTTTCTGGGAAATAAATTAGAGAAATCATAAATAACTATGTGGAATTGAAAACAAAAACACAAACATAAATGACTGATACAATGTCAGGCAGTAGAAACACAACTGCAATACCTCATACCCATGAGGTAATTTGATCAGTGAAGAGGATACATGACAAACCATGAGAGCTCCTGCGAGGAGGATGTAACCCAGTATGGTGGTGACGAGGCCGTCAAAGTGTGAAGCTTTAATCTGAAACCAGATATGATATCAAAGAAATTGGATCAGTGAATGGCAGACCCAAATATAAGTAAGTAATTCAAACTGTTCAAGTTTCCTCTCAGACATCGCTGTGCACTTACATAGTCCTCAAAGCCCAGTCCAACCACAGAGAAATGGCCGATGTGATATGGACAAAAAGCTAAAAGGGGGGGAAACACAGAGGTTAAGGTAGAACTGTAGATTATACTGATTGTCTTTCCATCACAGAGCTACAGTGAAAATAAAATGCTTGAATAAGGGTGATACAAAGATCACACATCAAAAAATGAACACAACTCCACTGTGTTCATCACTACACTACACTACAGGTTTAACTTACCAAAGACTAGGATGAAGAGTGTATTGAGAGACACCACCCAGAAGACGTGCTCCTAGAGAAAACACACAAAAACACATTGCTCTGTCAATGTTACAGCATTTCTAGCTACAGCTACAATGAAGATTATATTTGTATTATATCAATATTGAAGTTGTTTAAGACAAAACTCCAGTATATTTCAGACTGGCATATTTTCAATATATGTTGCAGTTGTGATTATTAGGTGGTCCATTCTTTGAACTTGATGCCCCTGTAGTGAAAAGTCAGGAAAACAAGGATTTGTGCACAAAAACACACTTTTTACAAGCTGAAATCACTTTTTTAGGGTCAGAGAGCAGATATTTTGACCACATTGGCAGTTGCCAACAATATTCTAAGAGACAACTTAATGGGTTGCAACTTATTTACACAGGTGGGATCACTCTCGCCAATAGATAAGTCCAGGTTTGATATTAATGTGTCTAAATCTCAGCAGCAAAAAGATATCCTCCTCAGACAGATGGAATTGCAGTGAGCACAGAAGGACCAGCAGTTTCCTGACTTGTACCTTCTTTCAGGACGAGCCTGTTTATTCTGATTGTCGGGTTTGTGGAGTGTTTTTATTTTGTTTGAGCTTTGAAACCGATTATAAGAAGAATTTCAGGCTCCATGTAAACGTACCTTATCGTGCCACAGTCCAAGACATTTTTCTCCATTTATGCATTGTACTGCTGTCAAATGATTGGCTGCCTCAAATTTCATGAATAAGCAGGTGTACAGCATAGATCCCTATAGTTAACCAAAATGACTATTCTCAGCAGCTACTTTCTGTCTTTACTTTGTCAGAGCCAAGTGTTTGAGAGTATTTATGTAATAAAACATGTTTACTTGGAAACCTGTAGGATGCTTACACTGCCCTGATGAAAGTTGTTTACAGAAGCCCAAAGTCAGCATGACCCATAACAGTCACCATGGCCAGATTAATGTTGAAATATTACAGAATACAAATTAAAAGCTGTGTGCACTTACCAGGAAAACCAAGGAGCCATCCAGTCCCAGCATCTGGGACATGAAGAAATCAGTGTCAATTATCACTTATCATTACAAATAATTGAACATGGTAATGGGCAGCTGTAAACTGGTTTGTATTCATGTAGAGCTTTTCTAGTCTTAATGAGCACTCAAAGCACTTTACATTAGTTTGCCATTCGCACACACACGCACGCACGCACGCACGCACGCACGCACGCACGCACGCACGCAGCACTTTTATTTCTATGAGGGGCATGTTCAGTATCTTCCCCATCGGTGGGGACGACTGGGATCGAAATGCCGACCTTCTGGTTGGAGGACGACCGCTCTACCCCTCAGCCACAGCCGCCCATCAGAGCGAAACTTCCTCCTCGGCAGTTCAATCCCAGTCTTCCCCCTCTGTATGCCATTGTCCATGGGCAAGATACTGAGCCCCGAATTGCCCCTCATAGAAAAAGTGCTGCTCATAGATGCACTGTATGAATGTTTGTGTGAATGGCAATAAACTGTACTGTAAAGTGCTTTGAGTGGTCATCAAGACTAGAAAAGCACCGTATAATACAGACTAGTTACCATTTAATACTACTGGTCTTAGTAAAACAGCTTCTGCTTTTAATATAGAAGAGATGTACTTTACTGATCCTACTCCAAGTCGTCAACTACAAACATCACTGAAATATCCAAGAAATAAGTGTTGCTTAACCAAACTACAGTAGGATGGATGCTTCCTGTCGAGCCCTTTAGCTCAACTTCATCTGCAAACAACCTGACAGCCATCACAACATCAAAGCCCTTATTTGAACAGGGAATTCATAAAAAACTGATTCCCACCCTCTCCCAGGTCAGCTCCTCTGCTGCACGGTCCCACTCCAGAGCGTTCCAGTTTAAATCTTCTGCAAAGGAGAATAAGAAGCAACAGAAACAGTTATGAACAGTATATAGCATGAATCAAATATTCCCCTGTAGCTCCATTACCATGGTTAGGTTGTGTTTCCTTGCTAAGGTTTAGGTTAACACATTCCATTATAGAGGAATGAAAACAGCTCACAAAAGACTTGACACGTGTTTAATCTTTAGTTTTTACCGCTTTTATGTTGATGTTATTTAAACAGGGGTACAACAGTTCTAAGGGCAAGCCCGCAGACATAGTTTCATTAGGTTGACAACATATATACACTACTGAAGACGGAGATAAAAAACAATTGAAAAATCAATCACTAGTTCAAAATATATCCCAGTTCTGTGCTTTTATTCTCACACTGACCTTGTCCTCCATTATTGGCATCAGCAGCATCTTCTTCTCTTCCTTCCTCATCCTCCTCCTCCTCTTCGTCCTCCTCCCCATCATCGTCTTCGTCCGGTTCAGCATCATTTGCCTGGTTGCCGACTTCATGTGGGTTGCCAGGAGGCAGACCGTCTTCGGCAGGGTCTGCAGGGTGCTGGGCTGCTGCGGCGTCAGCTGCAGCCTGGGCATTGACTGCAGCGTTACCACCTGGCACCTGCAGAATCATAAAGAGACGTTACAGTTTCCTGTACTCCTACAACGGAGGCTGCACCAGTGGCATGAGGTTATATATTTGAGCCCTTATTTGCTTATAAACCATACTTGGTTTTGGATGTGGCAATTAGCAATGATAAATTGACAGTTAGGGCATGAGCCAAAAAAAAACATCAGCAACCGGCTTTTCATTTGTTGCTATTGTTAACAATATATTCCTGTCCTAAGGCTTCAATCAAACTGCATGCGTGTGTCAATAAAATAGTCTGATTTAGGAATGAAATACAGAAACATCAATCAAATAAAAATGAATGCCATTAGTACACATTAACTCAATTCGTTTTTAGATACAACCTTGTGTCCATCTTAGTGCACCAGTGTTAAAAAGAACTGTGAAATATAATTGATCCTTGGTCAGCTGGAAAAAAGGAACCTTGTGCAGTCTTCAGCATAAACTGAGCTCACCTCATTAGCAGGTGCAGGGCCGTTGGGCGGGTTGGGAACCAAAGGCAGTGGATTCTGCTCCAACCACTGAGGGGGGCCACCATGGACAATCTGCTCTCTGAGCCACACCAGGCTGATGAAGGCGCACAGCGTGCAAGTGACCACAAAACAACCCTGGAGACAGTCTGCAAGCAGGTTTTGTCTGAGAGAGGAAATGGTGCATCATAGATTAATTAAACTGTACTAAATTTTCAGACATAACTTTGATACGGTGAGCAGAACGAAGGGAAAGAAAAGACATATGGGTGGATTCTTCAAGGAATTATTTATATGACTCCAGTGTACAAGATATGGGGAACATATAGGAGCAAGACAGTGTAAGACAGGAGCAGCAAAACCCCCCAAAAGAGAGTGATTCAAACTTACGTTGAAAGCATATCTAATGGGAGGGTGAGGAGTGAGCTCACAGAGCCAGTAAATAGACACTTGTAAATGCGACCTGTAAGGAAAGCAAACATATGAGAGGGTTATTACAATAACAACATTTTGAGGATCTAAAAACCACACTCTGAATTCAGGACTTTCTTCTGAATGTTACTCAACGTCAAGCTGCATTGACATTAAATTGTGACCCTGTTCAGACCTGGTATTAACATCTGCCCTGAGTGATCTGATCACAGGTTGTCAGCACGGTACAGGTCTGAACACACCAAAATGCGTCCTGAGATATGATCACTCAGAACATATTCAGAGGTCTACTGGGACACATATAAAGGATGTCCTACTTAGCTGATATCCTCTGACACACTACAGTTTCACAATGAACCTAAATATTTTTTATACTTAACAAACCGCTCATATGTTACTCTCATACAGTGGCCACCACCAAAATCAACACTAATTACCAGTTTCTTAAATTTGTAAAATATTTCTTTACAGCACAGCTGCACGAGATTCATTCCCCCCCCCTTCTGACACCTCTGTCTCTTTCTTGCTCGTTCGTTGAGACACACACAAACACCGGGACATCGGACACATCTCTAAATTCAGACTAGGTGAAACATTTGGTCCTCAAGGACAGACATTACGTATGTATTTATTTGGATATAGAGCTGGTAAGTGAGATATGATCACAAGGGATCACAGGAGACTTATGACTGGAAGTCAAGTTAACAGGTTAGTTTAAGTCACATTCAGACTGTTTTCCAGTTGAGCTACTGACTGTCCTCGCTTCTCGAATGTTTCTCATCACTGCATGCCTTAACTGTCAAAAAGCTTAACGAGCAATATTCTTTGCCAATAAGAACAATGAAAGCTTAGTTCCACTTGAGTAAAAGCGATAATTTGTGGCTTAAAACATTTGAATAAATTTGCTGCTGTAGGCTGGGGTTGAATGGTTTGTTCTGACAAGCTCAACCTTTCAGTTCTTTTAAAATTGGACTGCTGAAACTTCATTTTCTTCACTTTTTTTTCCTGAAACTGTCTAACTGAAGTTAGGGAGTGCATACAATACGTGGTAACAATAGGAAAACTGCTGATGAAATCTCCTTTTGTTTTTACAATGGGATGATGGGACTTACATGCTGTGAGAGGCACAACGCCTAGCCAGGCAAAGGCCACTAGTGTGTAGTGGAACCAGTATCTGATGGCTGTTCCGATACTGGTGACCAGACCTGAAAAGATATCCTGGACAGGCAAGCGAGATGGCATGTCTGGAGAGTAGACTGAAGAAAAGACAGAATTAGTAACTTTAAAAAGGAGCTTGTGACGAATAAATGTGTCATTGATGTATTGAAAAACAAACAACTTACTTGGTGTAAATGCAAACCTGTGTTTACATAATTCACAATATTCTTTTCTGCTGTGTTTTAACCACTGCAATAGGCTGTGAAAACAAAAAGACAGCAAGTGAGTTTTCCCTTTTTACCTGGTGGAAACTTTAAATCACCTGCACTCTTTGTCTGAGAATCTCCCTCTGTGGCCCTGTAGCAAAATCATGCAGCGTTCCCATGATCGTTCATGACCAAAACGTGAGTTTTCCCTTGCCCAAAAATATGTTACGTTTCAATTTATGTCTCACTGTTAATACTGTGTGTTAATTCCCTAAACTATAATAAGGATTATCTCTTTACTTTAATCCCTGCTGTTTTCTTCCCCAGAGAATTTGTTTTTACAAATGTTAGCATACATTTCAACAATTGATTCCAACCAATTCATTTGTAAGAGCAAACAAATTGAAAGAGTAGATGGGTACCATCCTAACTTTAACCCATATGATACATGGAGAGGCAAGAGAAGTTCATGAAAACATGCATGTTCTAAGACAGTGAACCTACCATTCCTGATGGATGAACTTGATGCTGCCAGTGCAGACACAGGGGTGGTAGAGCGGCTTTTCATGGCTCCCCTCTGACCGACAGACCCGGCAGATGTCTGCTGTACAGTAGGCGACAAAGTACAATAGCTTAAAAAAACAAATTTATATGATACACAGTGGCTTCAGAAAATATTCAGAACCTTTAATTTTTCCACAATTGACTGTGTAGTTAACTGCATTTTGAATGAACATTTTGACTAAAAAAGAAAAGTATAAAAACATATCAAAAACAGTCATTTCCCAGTTATGACAGTATTCAGAACCTTAAATAAGTACTTTATAGAACCCTCTTTGGAAGCAAGTTAGAGCTGCATGTCTTCATGGGATTGTCTCTATAGCATGAGGCTGCCAACACCATGCTGAGTCATCCTTCAGGCAGGTTCTACCATCTCCGAAAGACTCTAAAGCTCTGTTAGCAGTGACCGGCAGGTTTGTGGTCACCATCCTGACTAAGAGACCGGCAACTCTAGGAGAAACCCAGCTGGTGGTTCCAAACAGTTCCTTACATTTCACACTGTGCCTCTAGGAAGACTAAACAGCTGCAGGAGTGGTTTTGCACCTTTTCCCTGCCCTACACCAATTTTATCACGGAACTTCTCAGAGATCTCCTTGGACTTCACGGTTTGGTTTACATCTTGACATGCAGTGTGAATCGTGGAACCGTATGTGAGCGGGTGTGTGCCTTTCTGAACTATGACCGGTCAATTCAGACCTTGATCAAATCTGAGAAACATCTCAATGATTAATAATTTAAGCAAAGAGGATGGACTTCACCACAATTGTCAGTGCAGCAACAAAGGGTCTGAATACTTCTATTGATTAGAGATTTCAGTTTTTGACTTCTGATAAATTTGCAAAATTATCTTGAAATAATTGAGGAGGTCTATTAAATTGTCCACACCTGAAACATTATGCTAACTGTGGTGTTTTAGTGAAAACACGTGTCTTCATGGAGTAGAAGAGGACAGGGCACTGACTGTAGGACAAACAGTAATCCTTGGATTACCTATGTCACTGGAGGACCAAAATAAAATAACTATAATTAGCCCAGGATGCAACGACACGATGCCCGTTCGGATACACACAGTACTCAGTGCTGACTGACACAGAAATGGATAACAACAATATCCCACTTTGAGATAGCTGAACACGACGTGACAATGGAGATTCCTTTTCCCATAGTTTAAACAGCAGTGTGTATCGTGCTGCTGTCATCTAACGTCACAACCCGAGAGTTATGATCGTTTAATCATAGTTGAGCATATGCTGAACAAGCTGGATTCATTAACAACGTTATGTCTTTGTTAAACTCTTAACTTTGTCAACAGACACAGCTGGTCGCTAGCTGGTTAGCAGTGTGTACGTAACGTTATGATAACGGGTTGCTTTAACGCTAACTTTTAACTGTATTATTTATCATGATTTTTAATGGCTTCAATCTGACTGATCTATTTTGATTTATACCTATATGTAACTACCTATCAGTGTTAATAAAGGCAAAACAGGAACCTCACATTGCTAATGTTATTTAAAAAAGCTGATAGCTAACAGACACGAGCTAATGCTACTTAGCAAGAAAGCTAATGCTAGTTAGCAAACAGGCTATCGCTAATTAGCCAACAGATTCTCTAATTCCGGTTAACATTCGTCAGTTTAATCAAATATTGAATCGGTCACTGCACGTGACCACAGTTAGTTATTAGTTTACACAGTACCGCGTTAGCAGGAGCTGATTTACCGGCTAACACTAACAATTAGGGCGATCAGGTTTCAACATTAGCTACCTTCCTCTGCGGGGTCCATCTTGACTGGATGCTAAAAGCAGCCCTGCTCCACTGCTCGGGCTAGTCAGCCACTGTGAACGCGACAACTACATGTGGAACTAGTGTTTATGCCGCGGATGCCAGTGTCCAGGTGTCTGTGACCGTCAGTGTACAATGTGTTTTAACAACAACACTCGCACACATCGTCAGCGAGCAGTCTGGACTTCTTAAATGCAACATGTGATCGTGCAGTAGTTTCACCACATGATGGCGACAGATAGCATCCAGCCCGTTGGACCGTTTACCCAACTGGAAGACGTGACGTCATCAGAGGAACTAATGGATCAGAGCTCCTAATATAAATATCATCATCGCAACTTAATCCGGGATTTCTTTCACTTAAATAGGATTTACTTTATTCATTTATTTTCTTTATTGTTTGTCTGTGGAATAAATAAAAGAGATAATAAAGTGAATCATAAAACATATTTTCTGATGACGTGTCATTCGGTTGACCAGCAATAATATCAAAGTTCAAAGTGTTTTATATATACAGTCCTGTACAATGAAATTCTTGCTTTACCTTCTGCTACAAGCAAGTATATAGCAAGTAGGAATGAGGTGACAGACGTTTTAAGTCCACTTATCTGGCAACACTTGACACACAGACAGTGGGGGTCCCCGTGAACAAGAGGGAGGTGAAATATCTGTCACCTCTCAAGGATTTCTAAAACATATTTAATATGAGTAGGTTGTGAGTGCCTTAATAAAAAAGTAGCCAAAAATGCGCAAATATGTTTGAAGAACTGGTCACCATTTACTTCAATTGTATCGGATTTGGCTGCAACGTTGTTCACTCCTGAAAATCTGTTTTGTGGACTCAAACACTTCACCCACCCTTCCATCGGTATAGTGGTGAGAAGATAATGAGTGAATTTCCATTTTTTGGTGAACTATCCCTTTAATATGAGGCCACAGAGTTAATGCAGTGTGTAGGACAGCCTGAGCTGAGTTGACACCATGACTGAGAAGTGTGTCACATTCGGAGCCCATTACAAACCTCCTGGAACAAAACCCATAACGTGGAACACAGGTTCTACAATCAGGAGCCTGGGTAACAGAGTTTAAATAGACTCAGAGGCCTCTCTGGTGAGCCTGGTTTCTGAGTTAGAAAATGCATCATTAATTTTGTACTTTGATTCTCTAGAATTAAAATTCACTAGATTCATATTACAAATTGTTCAAACTCATATATCCAATAATTATTGTCTGAGAACTAACAACACCCTATCTGTCAGTGTGAAAAGAAAATACTACTGCTAATCCGGATCCACACCAAAATGTATTGGTTTCTTTACTGACTCATAATGCGACCTTCCACCAAGTTTCAGGGTAATCCATCCAGTAGTCTTTATAAGAAACTAACATGACACATTACAAGGTCAAACATTTAATGGGTTCTTTGCATCACCCCCCCCCCACACACACACACACACACACACAATTTCATGGAAATTGTTTCAGCAGTTTTTGTGTAATCATGCTAACAGGCAGACACATCCATTTATTTAAGGGGGATTTTTAAGTGCTTCAAACTTATCCAGCCATTTCAGCTGTATCCAAGAGCGGAAAAAAATAAAACCTCCTTTGCAGAGGTAAAAACAGGAAACAGTTCAAATTATTACAATTCCCAGTGACACCTCGCAGCGAAATCTAATGGTTTGCACTTGTCTGTGTCTCATGTGTCCTCTTGGGCTGTTGTCATTGTCTGTCTTGTCATTCCTTGTTGCAGTTGTGATTTAAACGTCTTGGCATTGTACACCCAAACAGTGTCTATGCCCTCCCCTGCAGTATGTTCAGGGACCCAGGTAGGGAAGGGGAAGCGGCAGGCCACCACCCTGGCTGAACTCGGCAACTCCCTTGCCAGCTTCAGCTCCAGCTGGTCCATCTGCAAATACAGACAGAAACAAAAGGGATATCATATAAGTACGATACTGACATTCTTTAAAACTTACATGGCGAGATTAAACATACATAAACATAAACCACAACAAACATCTCACAGGAACTACAAGGTAACTAGGAGCACTTCATAGTAAAACATTTTATATGAGCTATAAGAATTTTTTTAGTGAAATAGATTGGCACACATGGCATAAATTATATTCTAACAAAATACAATTAGAAGAACTCACCATTTGAGGGACTCCAAAAATGACAACATTGGAGTACTGAGCAAAACTGACCTGGCAAAGAAATCAGAAATAATGGGAATGATATAGATGTTAAATGTTACACCAACTCCCAGGGTATGAATATTTTTATTTCCAAAAACTGAGAGGCATGTGATCTCCAGAATACTATACTACATAATATACTGTACTATACTACTACTGACCTTCCACAAGTCAGAGATATGGAAGGAGGTGGAGGAGTGGACTCCCTCCCTCCAGGCCTTGTAGCGGGAATACCACACCAGCCAGGGGTTCAGCTCAAAGCCTGACGCCCGAAAGCCATGCTTGGCTGCTGCTATCACCTGCAAGGACAAAGGGAAATGTAATTTATCAGCTAAATCTAAACCAACTCTAATTAATTTGTACTCTTTGTATCGCCATTCTGCAGGTACAGGTACTCCAGAGCTGCAGGATTCAGATCTGACACTACTCAACTATTGTTATTACTGTTTACTGGTTTTGCTTTTATTATTAACATCATTACATGTGTAAATATCAGTCTTATTATTTACCTTATAACAACCAGTCTGACGGAGCTTAAATATGGTTACACAACTGTTACTGGGCTCTCTCTCCTCCCTCCCCCATTTCTCTACGCTCACCCCAACCGGTCGAGGCAGATGCTCGCCCACACCGAGTCTGGTTCTGCTCCAGGTTTTCTCTCCGCTGGCCCTGAAGTGGTTTCTCGTTGTGGGATGTGTTGGGTTTCTCTATAGTATTGTAATGTCTCAACTTTATTATGTAAAATGCCTTGAGATCATGTTTGTTGGGATTAGGTGCTATATACAATTAATATTTATTTTTTAAGACCCTCTGAGAACTTGTCCTGTCCTCTATGCTAACATGTGACATTATCATCAGTATATTTGAAATACATATGGCAGACAAACGTCTTTAACTCTGCTTCTCCTTGTCTATATTTTGATGTCTCTACACCCACGTGGATAAGACAACACAGCACTTACTATCCGTCCATCTCCGCTCCCTATGTCCACCAGAGAGCCTGACCTGACCCGCAGCGCCTGCAGGACATTCTCCACCTGGGCTGTGGTCGCTGGGACGAACGGGAGGCAGATCTTCCTCAGGGCCGGGGCCACAAACGGAGTTGCCACCGCGTACAGGGCGACCAGCGACCCTCCCAGCATCCCAGTGACGATGAGACCCAGGCGGCTTCTGCCCCTGCTCACTCCCCCGGCTTCACTCGCACCGGGACCCGCCGGCGGTGAGTCCACTAAGAGCTCCTGTTGTGACATGGCGCTGTTTTTCATGATCAAAACGACACACTATACAAATACACTGCAGCCGCTCATCGTGCTCAGATACAGTTCGCTGAGTGACAGTTCACACATCATAACAAACAGCACCGAATGTCCCGATGTCCTTCCATGTTTACTGCGAGAGGACCTGTGCAACGCTATAAGAAGACCGAGTGGATGAGAGCGATTAGCCAACAACAGTTCCGCTCTTCACTCTTGTCCAAGTCGGTAAGGGAAGTAAAACGGAAAGTTACTATAACCTTAATCATGCATGCCTAACACTCACCTAAATTTAACCTTAAACTTTCACCTAATCTTAAAACATTGTCTCCTTATTGACATTATGGGGACTTGCTTTTTGAACCCATAGCATTTTAAACATATTAAGGTCCCCACAACTTGAGTAACACCTGGATCACACACACGCACGCACACGCATCCATGCATTAAATAACATGCAAAGTTAAGGGGAAATAAAAGCAATATTTAATGACACAAATAAATAGAGAATCCACATAAATAAAACGTGGGACGGGGACAGTGAGTGAAAAACTGACACACATCAATACAAATCAGAAAATACACAAAATGTATAATTAAATAATGAAACCATTCACACAGCAACAGAAAAGTTCCCCTGTCATTTAATAAAATTAAGCCTGATTCCTTTCAAGCCCTCTGGGTAAACATGAACAAATATCTGTGTGTGCTGACTGATCTTTGTCTATTATAAGCTGTCCTTAAAATAGATCTAGATGCATTTTGATGAAATTATTTATAAATGTAAAGAGCAGATTATATCTAACATTTGTGAATTACAGAAGAATTATGTCCAAACTGATAGGAAACTGCAATGCATCATTGATTCACAAAATAGTTTTGAATATGATGCAGACATAAACATTTTCTACCCAGAGATGAAACTTCAAACTAAACAAGGAACAGAAAAAGGAAACAATGTGATGCAATAGAATGGGTGGAAAATGTCTCAGTGCATGCGCATTTATAAAACGCTTTGATTCTTGCTTGTGAAATACATCAGTCTACTTCAGGGCCACTATTATGCACAGAGTCTTATCGTCACAGCAGAGTAATTTTCAACATGTGCAACGGTTGCTCCTACATTCTTTGGCTGAAGGGTATTTTCACAGTCTACTGAATTCCTGTTTCATACAATTTAATAAATACATAAACTTAACATCTGTAAACATGTTATCTGTAAAGGTCAATATTCGTTTGAACAAATATACTGAAACCCCAAATTTAAAGGGAGATTAAAAGTCAGGGTTTTTAACCACAAACAAATTAAGGTGATCATCTCTTACTTATTTATCAGTTCATCCCTCTTATTTAACCCTTTCATCAATCTAAGTGCAGTTCCGTTTGTGTCGTGATTATTCTTTTCCATTTTCTTCATTTCCATGTTGCCTGCCATTCAAAAGTCGTTAGACAGTGTACGGTGGACAGTGTGATCCAGCCCTGACATGCCATGGTGGATGTGATGATGGTGCATGTGGTGCTGGCTGGTGGTGGGACCATCATCCATCATCAACTCATCCTCCTCCTCCGGTCGGTACCTGTCTCCCCCGTCCTGAGAGTAGCTATGCTTCATCACTAGGATGCTGCGTTGACCTGCAGGGGTGGTGTGGTGGGAGAGGCGCGGCGACTGTTGGCTCGGCATCACTGGCGGCAATGGCGGCACATGAGCCCCCCCGTCACCGGCAATGTTGGCATCCCTCATGCTTAGGCTGCTGCGGCTTCCATGTACACTGCCGTGCATGCTCCCATGCTGGGAGCCACAATGGTGGTCGCGAATACATTTGCTTGATGAGCGGCGGAGCTTGTGGAACTTCTCAAAGTCCTCAGCCAGGGCAGCGTCGGTCAGGTCGCCGGATGGGGCACGGCGCAGAGTACAGAGCTCGTAGTGTGGAGGCTCGAAACCGGGATGGAGGAGGGCAGGGTCAAAGTCATCTCTGAGGATAAGTAGAGGAATGAAGCGTATGCACATATGCCAACACAAACAATACGGATTCAGTAAATTCTCAGTCAAGCGCAACAAAAAGTTGACAATATAAATGTTTCTCCAAAGGCTTTTAAACCCCAAATGGACTGTGGATGTACGGTATTTAACCACACAATGACACATACAGAGGATTTATTGAATCCAGCAAACTGTTCATTGAATCAGAATCCTTTCTAATCCCTTAGAAATCATTTCACTATGATAAAATCGATAAAATTTGCCTACTAATTTTGTCTCTCACTGTCAGGGAGAAGTGTATTTCAATATTTAAATTAACTGCCCTCTTATTCATGTTGCATTTACCCACACAATGAACTAGTTACACTGGCAACACAAGGTTGAGGTCGTGCCCCTATCAAATAAGACTTTTGCACTGGAAATATCTGGAGCTGCTTTACTGATTTTCTGCCACTTGGGGGAAGTAGCAAAGGTTACAATAAAAACACCACCGACACATTATCGCCTTATAAAGTTGCTAAACGTGTTAGCTGCCTATTTTCAATTCCAGCAGACATGGAGCAACATTAGCTTTTTATTTTCAGGCCCCTTGACAAATCTAAGTGCATTATAGGTTCTCTTTCTCACTCTTTGTGGATCTCCACCAACCCCAAATTCAGACTTTATGACTTTCAAAGTTGTTGGATTTGCTCCGAACTTCACTCTACATAATTTGCTGTCTTGTGATTGGGAGTCTTGCAGTCGTTGTGAGATCATACTACACGACTGACTGGCAACAGTAAGTTTCCCTGCATATGCCATCTTGTTGTGCATTCTTTCCTCACAATCTCAACTGTCAAAATGAATTGTTTATACCAGCAGGTGATTAACATGTTGGGTATTTTAGCATCCATGGATATTTTATTTGTAAGAAATGCTGTAAGCATGACATTTCAAAGTGCTGTTTAAAGATCTCACCTGCGGATAATGTATTTCTTGCGAGGCTGTTTGATCTGGATGATGACAGAGATGACGAGCAAGATGACAACCAGACCACAGGTCACTGTAATAATGGCGATGTTCGTGTTATCCAGCGTGTCCAGGATGCTGGCTTTCCTCTTCTCTGGTTAGAGAGATACATAGAAGAAAAAAAAGGTTTTAAGCTCATCCACAGGAACAGAATGTGTTGCAAATACATGATATGAGTAGAGGCGTGTTTCTCAGCCTGTGTGGCCAACGTACCTTTACAGTGATTTTCATCCCAGGGGTAAACACAGTTCTGGATGCCATTGCAGACCAGTGTTTGGTTGATGCACATGTTGCTATGGCAAAAGAAAGTGTCTCTTTCACACGGAGCTGTAAAACATTAGGAAGGTAATTTAGATTAGATGTTGTATACACTAAATACATAATTTGGTGACTTGGGCAATTGACTGCTTCGTTCTAGTAATTTGACTCCCATGGTCATTGCTGTTCATTGTTATAATAACAATTCCATGGCACAGCAAAGTATTTTTAATCATCCATTATTACCTTATAAAGTTGTTATGGGGACATTTGCATAGATATAAAGCAACTTTACCAATTTGAAGTTGTTTTTCTGGCCACCTGAGAAATGGAACTCCAATGTTCACTGTCCTTTTAGGTTTCTTTGGTCAGCTCCGAGGGTAAATATATATAAACAAGAGAAGCAAACAAAATGTCCTCCCTCCCTCTGGAGGTGCTATCTGGTTGTTGTTGTGACTTCCACCGGTCCTCGATAGATGAAACACATTTGCTACAGAGAGCGCGCTGCGACTCAGATAAAAACAAACTGTGAATTGGATGCACTCACGCTCGTGGAAAGTTGTGAAGAGGATCCTGAATTTGCTTTTTCTGCTCCCCTCGTCTGCCCACAGCCTAACCACGCCCACAGAGGACACCAGCATGACATCGTTGGCCACCGTGGAGCAGAACTTATTCTTCAAGTGCTCGACCGAACTGCTGCCGTCGTAGATGGCAACAAAGTTACGCTTGCATTCATTCGAGTTGTGCATCTCGTACTCCAGAAAGCGCATGTAGATCTGTTGGGGAGAAGAATAATCAGGTTAAGCTGCTGTGAATGAGGCAGGTTTTGAAAGCATTTGCACTTTTCACATCGGCTCATCCATCATGCTAAGATTTATTTTTTCTTCTAATGTTCATTATATGAATGTGTCACCTATTTATGCAAACAACTAACTGCTGCATTCTCATCCAGTGGTGTTAACAGACACCACAACTATCCCAGTTAAAACATGAGCATGTTAACGCTTAGTATAAAATAAAATAAAACACATAGCCACTTATAAATAAAAGTAAAACATTAATTTAGTTATAAAATAAATAAATATCTATATATTATTATAAAAGACGAAAATAAATTTTGATTCACAACATGCGATACAAATGTAGCATCAACCTACAATTCTCAAAAGGCAGATAAGTCCCTTGACCCATTTTCTTTATTACATTTTATTGAAAAAACATGATTCTTTTTTCATAAAAGCGTGAATGTAAAAAGATTCATTTGTGAAACAAAACCATCTGTTACAAATAAATATAAACAAATATATCTGTTTTTATACTCTTTTGTGTCAAAGGTTGTTGTAGTATTCTGCGAGGACATAATTGTGTTTGGACAAAGATAAGTATGTGCCTCCGTAAACCATCTGAAACTTGAATTCATCTCATGGTCAAAAAGGAACAAATCACAACTGACAATTGCAAAGAAAAAGCTGTTGGACAGATCCAGACCTTAGCTCTGGGTGGAGCCTTGATGTACCACCTGCAGTCCACAGCCTCCGTCTGCTGCACCTGGGCGTCCCTCGCTATCTGTACCGACTCTATGAAGCCCTCTGGACCGCTCAGCTCAAAATCACAGACTGTGGAGGATAATGTGTTAAAGTTATCAGTTTGGAAACTATAACATTTCACTGCTTGTAGGAAACAGTACAAAGAGTTAGGGTAATATTGTCCCTTCAGCAAAGACAGGAAAAAATAAAAACACATGCAATATAGGTAATCAGGTAGACCATTTATGAAAACTATGAAATTTGTCACGTACATGACAATGACATCATATTAAACATTGAATACTCACATGGCAGAGCTGGCAGTGCTCCAAGCCCTTTGAACTCGGGATCTAAAAGTACAAAACAGTAACGAGACAAATCAATATAAGTAACATTTACTCAAGTCTTTCCACAATTCGGAGGAAACATTTATAATATATTTCAAAAATATTTGGTCCCACAATAAAACTATTTTAAATTAAGTCTCCATATATACTGTTGAGACAAAATGCATATCACGATTTATCAATGATAAAAGAGATGTGTTAAAATGTGTAACTGTAAATTATATAATCTATCCATCACTATTTCTAAGATACCTGTGTGTGGTTTACACATACGTGCATGTAGTACGAAGAGATAATGTAATTATACTTATCATGCTAACAGCATATCTTATCTTATCATACCAAATTATTATTATTAAAATAATCATTATTATTTACATTATTTTGTATTATTATTATCATTGTATGTGTCTAAATCTGTTCTTGACCATTTTGTTCACAGGTTGATGCCAAATTCACCGTAACTAATTTTATTGCAGAAAGGGGGAGAGATAAAAACAGAATCTCTGACCTTGGATTATTGGGTTAAGTACACATAAAAAAATAAAACCACACACAAAAAATAACAATATTTAAAGACATATTGCAAAGCAAAATAAAAACACAGCTGGTCACTATTTACATAATCTACATTCCTTCTGCCCTCATTCAAACTCTCCTGAAACCCGGCTGCTCTTCATCAAAAAGGAAAACCACGCATATGCACACACACGCACACACACACACACGCGCACACACAAACACACACAAACGCACGCATGCGCACACGTACACGCACAGCCTCAGAAAGGGAAAAAATATTTTGTACTAAACCTTTGTGCTGATGAATCTACTTGCTAGGTGGATTATAAATCCTGATATATCAGCTTAGTTCAGGACAGATTAGGCTCCAGCAGAGATGACAATCTAGTGGTAAAAATATATATTTTTTGTTTTGAAAATTCTCCTGCAAGAGCCCAGACTGACATTTTGTAAAGTGAAATTCTGCACATACCAAAAATACAAAACACAGTATACAAAAAGGGAAAATGTAGTTCTCACGGAGGCAATGGGAAATGGAGCACAAGGGCTTTTTGAATAAAATGTATCTAAAAACTATGGTATCTGACATCTTGAGAACATTTTTATGAAGGGTATAACGCGGCACATGTGGTCAGGTATGATGTAAGATGAACAGGTGCAGGACTCAACTGAGGCTTAAATCAACAAGGATTCTTATTAATCCTCTCGTTTCTTAACCGTTTCTCCTTCAGGCTCGGACAGATTATCAACATTCTGTGTGTGTGTGTGTGTGTGTGTGTGTGTGTGTGTGTGTGTGTGTGTGTGTGTGTGTGTGTGTGTGTGTGTGTGTGTGTGTGTGTGCTTGTTTTTGTTGCCTATTTAGGACCTTTTCCAGCATTAACACTGACCTTGTCAGGAACAGAACAACTCATGGAGTAACATTTCTGAGGTTCTGATGATGGTTAAGGATAAAATGTGAATTGTGGGTAGGTTTAGGTAAGGGGTTTGGCATGAAGTGGTTAGGGATAAGGTTGTGGTTGTCAAAAATGAATTGAAATCAATACAAAGTTCAAAAACGGATAGCTGAGCAAACTGTGTGTGCGTGTGTGTGTGTGTGTGTGTGTGTGTGTGTGTGTGTGTGTGTGTGTGTGTGTGTGTGTGTGTGTGTGTGTGTGTGTGTGTGTGTGTGTGTGTTGCAATAATGCATTCCCATACAATCCCGTAAACTGAGTGACAAGTTGTGTGTGATACTTTCCAAAAAAAAAGAAAACTGACATGCACCGACAAACTTGAGCCCTCCAGCAACTTAAACACTTGGTAAGGACTCACAAGAGTGTGCAGTCTAAAGAATCCCTCAAAGAATAAAGGTATAATCTAGAGAGGCTCAATCATAAATAAAGAAGGAAAGAAAGATAGAAATAAATAAAAATGTAAAGATGCCTGAATGATGGACGGATGGATGGCTAGACAGAGGGATGTACTTTAATCTTTGCCTCTCGTCAGTGTAGGTGGCCTATAAAATCTGCTGTTAATAAAGCCTCTGCCTCGGACTCCCTTAAGCTGCTACTGCGGCTCAGCGCTGACAAGCTGAATTCCCCTGAAAACAAGCTTTCATTAACTCTTGTGACTGAGGAAACGAGTGTGTGTGTGTGTGTGTGTGTGTGTGTGTGTGTGTGTGTGTGTGTGTGTGTGTGTGTGTGTGTGTGTGTGCGTGTGCGTGTGCATGTGTGCATGCGTTGGAAGAAATGCTCCCCTCCTCTTCCCTTGTCAGTTGCATCTGGTGCGCCTGCACTACAAATGGAAATGAGAGAACATTCCCAGCAGTGTGCAACCAGATCATTATTAAAGTTTCGATATGCAACTTTTTGACATCACATGTGCAAACTAGATGAACTACATCACATGTTGTAAACTGTCCGATCGGTTCCTCTGTGGCGCTGATACTTTACTACAGTGTGTCACTGGAAACACAAGTGTCCAGTGTGGGGTGCAAAGCTGTGTTAGTGTGTGTTATGGGTAAATGGGGCCAAAGACAGGAAGGGACAGACTGTGTAAAAAATGTAGCCGGTTTCCCAATGTGGGAGCCAACAATGTCAAACTCACAACAGGATAGTGGATTAGGAGAGAGTGCCAAGGAGAGGAGTACAAGGCTTAGAGACGTAGTAATACTCTAAACATCCGCAGCCCCAGCCAGACAGAGCAGCAGCTGGTACAAGAATATACGTAGCTGGGATGCAAAAATATGTGGGAAAAACTGCAGAAAAACTGCGGTTTCCTTTCACCAAAACCGACTAGAGAGAGTCTCCTCCCGACATGTTGTTGTAGAGCAACAAAGTCTGTGCAGGGGCAACGTTTATCTCCACAGAGCACTTTTTATCTACAACTCTTAATCTATCATCCTCATAACCCAACTGAAATAAACCACAATTACAGTTAATTCTATGTAAGGACAGTTTTACAGTATGCCCTTGGTCAATAGGTTCTACTAAAACAATGCAGTTTTTTTTGCTTTATGATCATTATATTCAGGGTTTTCATGAAAATGTTTTAGACAAATGTTGAATCATCTACATGGTCCTTTTGGCTGATGTAGCTTATGGTGCTGTTAAAAAGACTTTGTCTATATATGTGTATTTTATCCACTCTGTTTGCATGTTATGCATCCATCCTTCTATCCATCCATCTTTCTATCCACCCACACATATTACATTCACTCTGTTTGCAGTTTATGCAAATATATGTATGTATTTTTCCTATACTACTAGGGTTTTTCCATCAGCCAGGGCAGGACCACTTTATCTGCGCTGTGCCGAGCCAGGCCAAGCTGTGATGAGCCAAGCCGATGAAATGAATTTCCACTACAGCCACATCTCTACAAATATGTTAATGCTTTCACATATCAATATTCTAAACTACAGCAACAAAAGGTTCATCACGATGTTTTATATACAGCGGCCGTTTGGTTTATTTTAAAAATAAATATGTTGATTAATGCAGCATTGAAAAACCATCTTCATTCTCTTAACCGCCTGAGCCTCCTTTTTGCCTTTTCTTTATAACTGATACAAAATTGATATGTTCAGAAAGTCAATTTGATTCTTTGACTTTAATCTCCCATCACTCACCTTGTGTGAAGTTATACCGGGCCGAGAAACCAGTGGCCTCCAGTTCACCATCAGCCACAAACTTGATGTACAGGTACCTCCCACTGGACCGGACGTACGCAGGACTTTCCTGCCCACAGTAGCGACCAATGATGGGCGAGAAACCAAAGGGCCCATCGCGTACCTCGATGTGGTCGAACTTACACTCCCAGGAAGGTTCGATGGAGTACTTCTCATCGAAGAATAAGTCAATGCACTGTCGAGGAGCGGCTGAGGGAGGAGGAGAGATTGAAAACAGTTGAAGAGAGGATTGGAAAGTGAGTAAGGGCTAAAAAAAACAAAAGAAAATCTCACCTTCTATTATGTAGACACATTCCCTCTCAGCTGGGTATTTCTCAGGGTAGTTGGGTGAGGTGAAATACCCTCCATCAGGCTCCTTTAACCAGGTGCCACACTTCCCAGCTGGGGTCACACCTGAGTTGTTCTTCACTTCAACAGATGAAAAGTCTCAAATGAAAGGTAGTAAGAAGGTTTGTAACACACTGTATCAGTATCAGTCCACCAAGTCTCATTTTGTGGATATGTGACATTTGACCTACTGGTGCAGTGCCTGTTGTAAACATTTGGGCTGGTTGTAGTGATGCTGGCTGCAGTTTTCTTTCTAAAACTGTAAAAGTGACCTGCAGTAATTGGGCTGCGGCAGGTACCTGCTGCTGGACTCGGTCCACAGAACCCTGAGGCCGGTGAAGCTCGACTCAATACACAGAACCCCAGACTGGGAAATAGGTTGTCATAGCTGTTGTCGTAAAAGCATCTCATGAAGTGACCCGCACCCGTTGTGAATGTGAACAGTGCAGTTACAACGGGTGTGTCGATCAACAACGTCACTTTATGAGTTCACTCTCTGCTGCTACAGAGGTAATTCAAATGTATTAATATAGAACGTATCATATGTCCACATTGCACGAAATTCAAAAACTTTTCAACACCTCCTGGGGCCATTACAATACACATGGCAAATGTGAAGCTAAAAAGATTCGCGAGAATGATTATTGAATTAGTAGGTAGATGTTAAGATGACATCAGGAGGATTTTAATTACACATGTATAAACATATATACGTATACAGATAGACAGTACATATATATATACTGTCAAATTACAGAGGTATAAGTCATAGCTAGAACTAGGACTGCAGCCAATTATGACTGGAAAATACTGGGTTATCTCAAGATTTAAAAAAAATCATATCAGTTGATATCAATAATTATCACAATGCATGTCACAATATGATTCCTCTTAAGTTTATAGATATTTGCTCCTGAGTGAATGTTGTTGTTTTAATCTTTTCTTTATGAACAGAGATGATAAAATATCAATATTGAACTATTGTTATATTGCGATTGGTAAAACATTTATTGTAATAATTATTGATATTAATTTGATCCCCGGCCCTACAACTAATGATAAGTGTCTAATCATTAGCTGCTCAAGTTGGCTTTAACCTTAAATGACTAAAGGTGAGGGATGGACAGTAGAACTTGTGATGTGATACCTTGAGCTTTTGTTTTGGTAGCCGTGGCACCAGACAGCTGCGTTGAGAGGAGGCTTGCTGCTAAAGCTGAGAGGAGAAGGGGATTTTTGTCAGATGTGCCTGTACATTTAAAACATTAAATAACAATGATTAATTAAATAGTACTACTCGTACTCTATCTCACATCTGGAAAATGTCAGGAGATCATCCGGAGTTCAGTGCATGTTTGAAAGCAGCTATACTCACAATTATTTACTAACAAATTTCTTTTTTAATTGTTTAAGCTTTTCTGAAGTGCACAGCGTGCTTCAACAGGGAAAGCGATACAGCTAACAGTAAACAAGGAAACACTCAAATGTGCACCGTACTTTAAACCCCCCCCCCCCAACCCCGCGATTTAGAAACAATAAAATATAAATCCGTTTAAGATTATTTGAACACAAATGCTATAAGTAAGTTAAGAAACATGTTTCCACTGAACTTACCGATGTGCAGCAGAAGTTTTTGCACCATTTCTGTTTCCTGAGGATGAGCAGCTCCGTCTCACATATTTCCATTAAACCGTCTTTTTGACTTAAAAATGTTCAGTCAGTTCGCGCGTCCCACGTTTATGGGGCAGACATGTGTTGTTCGGTCCACCAGTCCCTCATCCAGTCGAATACGTCAAATCTGACAGCGACGAGTTGGACCTGTCCATCCCACTGTGTGTGTCTGTCTCCCCGGGAGGTCGGGGGATTACAGTCCGGTCCTCAGACCTCCACAGTCCCTGCTCCACCTTCAGGCTGCACATTAATCCTCTCTCAAGATACAGACCAGACCTCATTCATAAAGCTGCTCTGGGTGCGTGTGTGTGTGTGTGTGTGTGTGTGTGTGTGTGTGTGTGTGTGTGTGTGTGTGTGTGTGTGTGTGTGTGTGTGCGTGTGTGCGTGTGTACATCCCATAGTACCATTGTCCCAGCTGCAGCTTCTTTTCGATTTTTTTTTTTTTAATTAAATTTAAATTATTTTTAAGTTTACAGTTAATAATATGATAATAACAATAAAATAAATAGTATATTAAATTGAGAATTCTGTCTTATTCAGAGCTCCAAACTTAGCAAGTAAAAGACATGAAAAATATAGCACATCAAAGTGGAAAAGGACACAACATCAAAACACATTTAAGAATATAGACCAGTGATGAAACTACTCTTTCATATTTTACAATAAGAGATTTGAACATCAAAGTAAAAAAAAAAAGTAATATCTGCAAATATTTCATTCATTCTTGTATTTATTTGATAGGGACAGTGCTCATTAATCAACACATACAATATTGTAAATGAACCAAAGTTCCCTGTATAAGCTAATTTCCATCTGTTTCCCTATAGCCAGTTATGACAAGGCAACCTGGAATAGGATAAAATGACCTATCTCATGTAGTTAAAAATATCTTTCTATGGATAATACATGTGCAATATACATATCATAGTAACTGTACAAGAGACCCTTGAATAAAACACTGCTCTCGATGAAAACAGGCAAATGCAAACAATGCAACACTGAGATACAATATAAAGCCACAGATGTGAACTGAATCACAATAGATAATAACTACATACTCAACAAAGAGAGCTAGTTCATACATAACAGAAAAATAATAATATTAGAATAAGACTAAAATACACATTTAGAGGAATTGGCCATTTGCTGTGTGGTAGGTCTCTGTTACCAGTACAGAAATGATTATGATCCTACATTTGAGGAAAACAAAAGAAAATGAATAACAGAAAATAACTTCTTGCAGAACTATTGTGGGCCATGGGTACATTGATTAACCTCTATTTTTAAACAGGTAATCTATATTCTTTTGAAAGCAGAATTTCAGCCTCATTCAGACTGGGTTTATTTCTCTGGAGGACGTGGGAGGATTTTAACAACCCTTGCAGCGGTCAGTGTTTTTAATCTCATCTGCAAAGTGTATGAGGGTCATCTTTCTCCCACACTCCAGCAATAATTACCTGTTGTTCAGTAATCTCCCAGCATGGTGCTCCTGTGATTTTAATCCCTTCCTATGGGATGTCTTTTAATTTTGAAGTGGATCTCTCAAGTTTTACCAATAAGAAGTGCAGCCTGTGTTTTTTACTTTTTTCTGCAATCACTGCAGGGATGGGCACAGACGTTTCCAGGGGGCGCTTGCTCACACCGGAAAAAAGGGGGCTACCAACCCCATCCACTTGTATGGTAATACACTACTCGAAAACATTGAGGGAACACTTACAGTATAACACCAAGTCAGTTAAACTTCAGGGATATCAATCTGTCCATTTAGGAGGCTGAACTGATTCTGAATCAATTTCACCTGATTTGGTGCAAATGAAAGTGACAACAGGGGCAATAGAGGCAAAAGCAAGACAACCCCCCAAAGCGGAATGGTTTTACATGTGGTGGCCACAGACAGTTGCTCTCTCCTTATCCTTCCTGACTGATTCTTCTCTTCTTTTGTGTTCTGCTAGTGCTAGTGCCAGCATTGGCAGCTCCGACATTGGCGCCCCGTTCTCTTCGCGGATGAGAGCAGGTTCACACTGGGCACATGTGACAGGCATGAAAGAGCCTGGAGACACCGTGGTAAACGTTACGCTGCCTGTAACATCGTCCAGCATGACCGGTTTGGCGGTGGGTCAGTGATGGTCTGGGGTGGCATATCCTTGGAGGGCCACATAGACCTCAATGTCATAGCCAACTGTACCCTGACTGAAGTACCAGGATGAATTCTTCAGAGAGATTGTCAGACCTTACGCTGGTGCAGTGGTTCCTGGGTTCTTCCCGGTGCAGGACAATGCAGGCCCTCACGTTCCCCTGACCCAAATCCAATTGAGCACCTATCCGACGCCGCCAAGTCCCGCCACAGACTGTCCAGGCGCTGATTGATGCAGGTCTGGGAGGGGATCGCCCAGGACACCATCTGCAGACTCAACAGGAGCATGTCCAGATGTTGTTTGGAGTGCGTACAGGCAGGCGGAGGCCAGACGCACCAATGAGTCACATTATGAGTTTCCATGATGAAATTCACACAAGTTGGATCAGCCTGTGATTAAAATTTTTAATCCAATTTTTGTTTTTAATCCAGCCCTCAATGGGTTGATGATTTTGGTTTCCATTGACCGTGTTTTACGTCCTTTTGTTCTCATCAAATCATAATATGTACATAAAAAGAGATTTTCTGATGTGTGAGTTAAGTCTTCCCTTTGTTTGAGCAGTGGGTAGTATACATTTCCATTTTACTTTATGTGGTGGTGACGATATACAAGAATACAGTTTTCTGTGTAATCCCACTGCTAATGGCATGGCACTGTAGTAACTCTCTCATGTGGGTGTGTGTGTTTTTCTCTGGTTGTTCTGGTGTTCTAAACTATTCTCAGTAAAAAGATAAACAACTCACAAAAGTCAAACAAACAAACTTTCACAACTTGCACACAACTGATACATGGGTGGATTGTAACAGGCTGAAGATGTGTTTGGCTCTGTCCAAGAGGGGGCAGCACATGCTTAGGAAGAGACAAAATACTGTTTGCCGTCATCATTGAAGTTGATAACTGTTAAAATCACAGAGGCAATCACCAATAATCATTTAAAATGTCTGACATTTAAACTATAGAATAAATGTATCCTAACAAAAAATTATATTTACTGTATTACCATTATTGGAAATTGTATAAATAACAACTACACTGTATAAATTAAGATAATGGTCCAATGGACCACCCCCCACCCTGCAGCTTGCCTAATGCGGGAACACTGTAAATTACCTTTTATGCCCCCATGGTTTCTACATTTATTACAACATTGTTGACATAAAATTATGTTAATTTGTGTGTGTGTGTGTGTGTGTCAACTAAATGATACTATAAATTTGTATATATGTAGAGAATAAAACCTGAAACAAGTAGTTTGGAGAATTAATTAGCTGATCAACAGAAAAAATTACTATCCTCATAATTCACTGATCTGTTCCCTTCGTGTCATTTGTTTTTTCAACCAACAATGCAAAACATTCCCTACGGTGCTCTCGATTTGCGACATATTTCTACGTTATCTTAAGCTAGTCGACTGTCAAACACAACGAGAAGTCAATGATAAATTGGGAAAAGAGTTTAGAGACTCATTGTAAACTGTCATTTATGTTAACAATGAATACACACAGCAGCGGTCAGGTGGCAATGCTTAGCTTAAGTGCAGTCTCACCATATCCTAAATATTACTTTTGCTCTGTTCGGTGTGATGCTTGACAGCATCTTAAATGTCGTCAGACCTCCATTAACTTTGGCTGAGTTTCCATGAGAGCAGTTTCAATACTGTACATGTAGAAGTCCACAGAGTGACTGGTCATTTTTGGTAATTGAGTATTATACTGGCTCGTTTCAGTCATTTTGTCATTTTAGCTTTCATAAGTATTGTTTTTATATATTTCGCCTCATTTTGCTTATTTACCTTCCACAATGAACATTTTAAAGAAACTATCTTCTTTATTCTGATGGACAGTAAGAAAAAAAGCACCATGGAGTAGAGGAAGCATGTGTGTGTGAGAGAGAAAGAGAGAGAGAGAGAGAGAGAGAGAGAGAGAGAGAGAGAGAGAGAGAGAGAGAGAGAGAGAGAGAGGTGGGGAGAGCATGCACACACATACAGCAGCCAACCCACAAACTCTCACAACTCTTCTAGTGTATGCAAAGGCAGATGAATCAGTGCTTTGTGGTCGTGTCTCGGGGGAATACTGACCACCCTGATGGCTGCTGCCATTCTCACACACACTGTGATGAAAAAAGACTGATATGAGCTCAGGGGAGTTCAGCCCTCAGGAGGAAGGGGATACACCACTCACAGTTGCTAATGAATGGGATGTTTGATGTATTATTGCCAATGGCGAATGTATACAATGTGATATAAAGTAAAATAACTAAATAACCAAGGATATTGAACAAATATGACCCCATATAGAGAGTTACCATCCTGAACTGGAGATAAAATGAAACAAAGGAAATGTCATTATGACGGCCAAATATTTGTAGTCTATTTTAACAGTTTTTCCTTTGGGAGCCACATATAGCATCATGGTCATTGGACATCATACTGTAAGTTTTTAGTCTGAGGTGTAAAACAGTAGAATCCTGACATCAACAAGTTTACCCTCACGTCACCTCTTGGTGGGATCTGGAGCTTCCTCGGAATGGATCGACCCCAGGAGTTGCAACAAATCCCTAACCCTGGCCTGAGTCTGTGTGAGGGGGGGGGGGTGCAGTGTGAGGGGGCGCGGGGAGGCGTGGTCCGATGGTCCGTTGCGCGTTGCTAAGCGCAAATTTGGCATATAAGCGCAAAAATGAGCAGCAGCAGTCCCACGCAGCCAGCGGCAGCGCACCGTGGGACCTGAGGAATTCAGCAGGTACCTTCAGACTCCCGTGAGCCCCCCCTGTCCTTCAGCCTGGATGTACACAGTCCTCATGTGTGATAGATGGAAGTCACTGCGCCGGAGAACTGTCGCTCTGCAATAAACTCCTCTGGGTTTGGCGTCTGGAGAATTGCACCTGGGAGATATTCTGATCAGTTTGGCGGAATTTAGAGGTAAACCTGAACTACTATGTCTATCCAATAAAGATCACTATACTGTTTAGGAGTGTGTTTGTGTGTGTTTAGTTTAAGCGACTCTTTATTATTATTATTTCATTTACATTTCTCATTCCTTAAATTTCTTATTCTTATTCTTGTTTTGTGACATTTACATATAGTTTTACTTTAAAAGAAATGTCAAGATCTTTTTATGTCTTGAAGGAAATGTAGAAATAAAACTTTTTTCTTTGTGTAAAAAACATCACAAGTGTATTTGTTGTAGGACATATTTATTCATCAATTTTGACTTTATAGCAGCCTTATACTTTAATATTCTTTTTTCCTTGATATTTCATTTGATACCACTACAATATTGTTTGTTTTGTGACTTTTTTATGGCTAGTATAAAGTATATCACATCTATTTAATTTCTTGAAGGGAATATTGAAACCAAAATATTAGTTTTCACTTTAGCAGCCTTATTCTTTATTATTCTATCAAATTTTTGTAAAGATTTTTTTGTCCTTTTTAACACTACAGAAATATCACTTGACTATTTAATTTCATGGGGAATCGAAACAAATTCTCAATTTTGACTTTATATGCACATACAGTACAGCAACTCACACATGTGCACTAGATCTACTCTGCAACCTAACGTGTGAAAAGTTAGTTGACACTAGTCCTACTGTGTGTGGTGATGCAGTGACCTGCAGATGCACTCAGGCTGCTAAAAGCTGTATTAGACTTTCTGTTTGAAGTGAAGTCCACTATAATTATGGCATTATTAATCAGAGACAGGACAGATTCAATGTGCCTTTGGGCTCTCCTCTTTAAGGATTGCTCTAATGTAGCTAAGCTAAGAGGGGAGATCAATATGCAAAATGATGTAACTGCTAATTCCCAGAATGAAATGAACGCAAGCTTTGCTCTCACATGCTCCAAGTGAGCAATCTGAAGTTATTCAAGCTATTCCACCTCAACATGCTTCCTCTCTTGTTGTGGAGACAGCAAGACATATTCTTTATTCTGCAGCATATTTTCGCCATCATGAAGAGTCCCCTTCCATTCCTGTGCTGGGTTCGAGCGGCGAGCTTGTTCTTGTGCTTGACGCAGACCGTTCTAGCGAAGGTTCTCACTAACTCCACACGTCTCGAGTCGATCCTGGAGAAGTACAGGGACAAGGATGAGGAGTGGTGGAGGGTAAGGCCGAGAGGGAAGAGGGCCATCAGCGAGGGAGACATGCACCTCATTCTGGACCTGCACAACAAGCTGCGCGGTCAGGTCCACCCTCCTGCCTCCAACATGGAGTACATGGTGAGTGCTGCAAACACAGCTGACTGTTGTACAGTATACTCAAGGTAAATCTTTACTGCAAAACAACCTTCTGCCCAATTAGCGAATATAACTATGCATGGCAGGCTTGATAAGCTTTGGAATGCTAAACATGCTCAAGCAATGTTTTCTTCATAGATAATCTACTGGTCAGGATGCTGACTTTTGCCTGGGACATGCAACTTTAGCCTTAGTATAATATCATGTATGTAGCCACTCAAATAATCAAGTGGAGATGATGGTTTGAGCTAACATTAGCTTAATCAGCGAGTCATTGGATAAAATCTGCCAGTAGCAGGCATCTTTTTTTATGGTTACCAGCTAAAAATCAATTTCTGCATGCAGCCAAAAATCTGTGACCGCAGGGACTCTACGCTTTGACTGTGCAGGCTTCAGGTTCAACCATTCCACCTACTGGAGTGGAATGTGGGATCAGGTACGCATGCGTGAAATGCCAGACTGACCCTCATTTTCGTATATGTATAGAACAATGGTTATGTACCTGTGACCGCAACAAGTATGCAACTCTCAGCAGACAAAGAACATGGAAAGTATGTTCAACCCTCAGAATAGATTGAACACAGGAAAGCGACCCTGGCCACAATTTGGTTTGACTGTAAAGTCTCCAGTCTTTTTGAGAAGAAAGCATTTATGTAACTCTGTCAGTGTCTAAAGTCAACTTAAGACAGCAGCGTAGGGAAGGAAGGTCAGAGAGAACAAGATCTGCAAACAAAAGCCATCATCTGGCAAGCTCCTGCCTCCTGCTTGCCCAGCCTCGCTGACTCTGGCCCAGATCCAGATTTCACCCCCACAGTGTTGTCCTGCCCTCTACCTCAACCATCCTGCCCTCCCTCCCTTCCTGCCCTTTGCAATTTCTCTCCCCACTGACTCTCTTTTTTTCCCTGCCCAGTTCTTTTTGCCTTCCTCATCTTCAGCCCCACGAGCTTTCCCTCAGGCTTTTCTTTGCCCGCCTCCGTTTTCACTCTCTGCCCTCACCTCCTCTCTCCCCATCCATCCCTGCTCACTCCAACCCTGACTGAGGCCAATGTTATCTTTTATTTGATCCTCCATGCATCTCATTTTGGGTGCCATAGTGGGGAATCTATTTCAGACATGTCGAGCCCTGTTGTTTGAAGTTCAGGGCATGGTAGTGTAAATGTATGTTATGTACACTAATCCAGTGTTTCTTTAGTAAGGGATGCTATTACTGATGATAATGATGTGGTAAGGCAGGGGACTGATGAGGGCAAAGTATTTGGTTTTCAGATTGCAGGATCTGGAGGCCAAAAGGGCTGCACTTCACTACAGTTTTCATACAAATTTCATACAAAATCAGTGGCTACCAGCTTTCTCGATATTTTTCTTTGTAAAGCACCATCTACTGCTGTAAGAATGCACATCTTGTACTACACACTGTAGCAGAGGTGGTCCTGGCAGATGGATGGAAGCAGGTCTGTACTTCGGGAACTTAATGCTCTTTGGAATGCAGAAGGAGATTGGAGGTTGTTACTATGGTAGGGCAGCTGGTGGGCAGTCCATCTTCCCCTCTGCTGGGTAATTGAGGGTGAAGAATAACAAGAACACGCATCACGCAATAATGAGCTGACATTCATCATTAGTATCCACTGTGGACTTAGTAGAGGTGCACGTGGAATTGTCAGTTCTGGAAAGTTACAGGAATGGTCAGACACCAAAAGTTGGGAAATGTCAGCAGTTTGACAAGCAAAGTTTGATCAAAGTTGATCAAAGTTTTGTTTGCTTGATAATTTCAAGAGTGAACATTTTAGTGATTTCTGACAAAAATAGGAACAATTGGTTTGATTATCACTGGTGAGATCATCCACATAGTTAAAAAAAAAAAGTGCTGTTGGGTCTAGCACCTCAAAAAGGTCACATCACATTTGTGTCCGGCATTCAACTGAAACCCACGTGACACAAAAATACAAACATGTTTTTTAGAGATTTTCAATGACCAACACTGTCATTTATCTGGAGAGTAGAGTTTCCTTTTTTCCAATAGCCAATGATTTGTTCTCAACCCTTAGGCTACATCCATACCACAGCGTTTTTGTTTGACAGCAGCATTTTTAAACTAAAATGATCTCTGACCACACAAGAAGTTGGCTCCATATCAGTTTTAATCCTAGTCCATAAATGTATAATACGTGACCACTCGTGTACGTTGGACATGCGTATGCCAGTATAAACAGAAAGGCATGCACGCACCATGTAGGGCGGAAAACACTGCTAAACATGGGCATTGTCACAGAATAAAATGGAGAATTTAACTGCACAACAGCTCTTAGCAAAGAGAACAGTCAACACTTGTAATTGATTGTTAATGTTGCGTTCTGAACCAGCGTTCACTGGTAGCCAAGGCTAATGCAGGTTGTTCTCTTTCTGAAAGCGGTCACGCGGTAGGAATCAGCGATGGCTACGGCATAACCAATAGCCCCAAAGAGTTTTTAAGCTATAATGGGGCCGGCAGCGTTTCCAAACTCACAAGTAGTGTGAACGCCAGATGGATCTGTAGCTGAGTTGACACGTTTTCAAACGAAAACATATTGATGTGGATGTAGCTTTAGAGAATCCTGCCATCCTCTATTGAGGAAAAACAAAGACTAGTCAAATCAGGAATTATAAGGAGCAACTACTACATAATGTTATGACCGTGGCTAAATGCAGTACAGCAAGGCCTCAGTCACAGCTGGACTGTGGCGTGTCAAAATATCCCTTCTCCACCCAAGCCTAAACAGTAAGCACCACCACAGTGAATGGGAGACAGTGTCTTAGCCTTACCAAGCATATGGGACGCATTATGGTGGTCAGTCAGGGCAGTTACAACTCCACACTTTAGCATTATCCTATTTGTTTTGATGTGTGATAGCCGTAATGCAACTTAACAGCATGCCAACAGCAGAGCACACTGCACCTATTCTTCTACCTCCCCAACAGTAAATCAACTTTGCTGTCGTATTTGAATTGCTCATTCCTACACCTAGGGTCTGCCTTTCCTTCTTTGTTCAAAACAAGAGGTGTGTGAGTAGTTTTCAGGTATTTGGACTTTAATTGGGTTCAGTTTGCTTGAGTTTCTACAGTAAAGATGGCATCAAGCTCCCAAAACAGAGGCTCTCTGTTTCAGTAGCTTTTTTATGTAATGATTTTTTCTCCTCACTTGTTTCACGAAACCAAAATTTACTGGAAACAAGTTATCAAACAACCACATAGAATGGTAGCACAAAGCTGTAAGTTGATGTGGTGGTGGTGATACCTCTCTGTTTCCCTTCTCTCTCATATACGTGTCTATGTGTTAGAGAGTGATGTGTGTTTAATGGGAGAGGCCTAGTTTTGACTACAGTGTGTTAAATTTGCAGAAGATGTGCATACAACCACACAGCACTTTCAAGTGAGGAGCAGGTTCATCTTTCAGGTTCACTTTGTATTTATGGCTACTTTCAGATTAGAGTCAATGGAGTTTATGGTAGTTTTGTTCATTCAAAGAGAGTGATGAGATATCAGAAAGAAAACGTAATGAGTAGCAAAAAAAGCCACGACCATGGTAAGGGACCACTTTGCCCACTTAAATTTAGAAGTGTGATGCAGCGGGTAGAGGTCTGCAAACATCTGTCACAGGCAAAACCGCTCTGACTCAGTAACCTATAGAGCTCTAGAGAAAACCAAACTTCTGCTTCAGATACCAGGTGAAAGAAAAGCCATTTACCCTCTCTGACCCTCATGGTTGACCCTCCAGAGTCACACAATGTTTTAACCAAGAAGCTCTCTCTCTCTCTCTCTCTCTCTCTCTCTCTCTCTCTCTCTCTCTCTCTCTCTCTCTCTCTCTCTCTCTCTCTCTCTCTCTCTCTGTGTGTGTATGTGTATGTTTTCTTCCCAGGTATGGGATTATGAGTTAGAGAGGAGCGCAGAGCACTGGGCACATAGCTGCCGCTGGGAGCATGGACCGAGCCACATGTTGACTCAAATAGGCCAAAACCTTGGAGCACACTGGGGCAGGTGTGTATGTACAAATGTTATAGAGATGGAGGGGAGTGCGTATGAGGCCAATATTATAGCAATATTATTTTTGCTGTGCGTGTGTGTGCGTGTGTGTGTGTGTGTGTGTGTGTGTGTGTGTGTGTGTGTGTGTGTGTGTGTGTGTGTGTTGAGGGTTGTGTAACTGTATATCAATCTGTTTGTGCATAATCAGACTTGTAAATCTGTAGGAATCCACAAATGCGTGCTAAGTTTTGTGAATGCGTAAATAAATCTGCAAATGTGTATATACAATCTGTGTTTGCATAATCAGATGTGTAAATGTGTCCAAAATCTGTAAATGTGTACAAATCAGTGAATGCCAGCCACTAATATTCATAGATCTACAGTATACAGGCATTTGGAGATATGTCAACAGATTTGCAAATCTCAGCACACATTCTCCGATCTTTTTGTTTCCAAAATAACTGTGCAGAAACAGAATCTGAATACACATTTGGAGATTCCTGCATGCATTTGCAATCTCAGCATGCATTTGCAGATTCATATATACAAATCATATTTTGCACACAAGGGTTGATTTACAACTTTCCACACACAAATAATATTGCTACAATACTGGCCCCATTATTGTGTCAGTTTTCTTGAAAATGTGTTTTCATCTGTTGAACCATTTTTCTAAACCTCATCAGCAACACATCAAACTGAATTTAATCTGTATTCATCAGTGCTTTAGCTATGCTCGTTGTTTTGGTTGTAGTATTGGTGTAATGCAGTATGGTATGTGGTTAGCAGTCTGGTTTTATTTGCATGGGATTCATTTAAAGTTAATGGGCAGCTATGTGTGATGGCTGCAGATTTATCAACGTGTGTATGGCTGCAGGGATTTAATGAATTTAACGGGGAGCTGTGGGATACAGCAGACACTCAACAAACTGATTTATTGACCACTTCTACTGGAAGGAGAGAGATTTCTTAAAATGTGCTGTACTGACGACGCTAAATTAAATTGAATGCTTTATGACATTATCAAATGATGTTTGGTGAGTTCACCTTCAGTAGCTGCCAATTGAACTGTGTTTAAGTTCAGTGGGAGCTATTTAAACACAGTAAACCTGCTGATGTAAACCTCAACATGAAAGTTTAACCCTCTTACCAAGAAATCAATGCATATATTCTAGGGACAGCATTTATATGTCACGACATGTAGTCAATATATTTATTGTGTCTTTTGGACATAATTAAAAAAAATGTAGATAGAGACAGAGGTAAAACACCTTTTCTTTGACTTTAGGGACCGCCCCCCTACCTTCCATGTCCAGGCCTGGTATGATGAGGTGAGACACTACAGCTATCCCTATTCTCAGGAGTGTAACCCACACTGCCCATTCAGATGTTCAGGACCTGTCTGCACTCACTACACTCAGGTAAAAGGACTTTTATATTTATATAGGTTTTTAAAAGAGACATATTATGCTATTTAAGTGTACCCATTTACTGGCACACTCCCTCAATCAATCAACCAAGCAATTAATCAATTAATCAATCAATCAAATTTGATTTGTATAGCCTCATATTCACAAATCACAATTTGTCTCTAATTTTCCCTTGCATAAAAAAACAATATTTATATATACATTTGTTTAATCTTGAAAGAAAATACAACAAAATATACTGCTGATAACTTTATATATTACTCGCAATTTCATGATTTGGAGAGGAAATTCTATCATATTTAATGTATTATGTAATTTACTGCTCATTTTTAAATTTCTGAATAGAGCTGCTTCCAAATACATAGCAGACATGTTAGTCCAATATAACAAAGCCAGACCATTTAGATCACTGGGGAGTGGTCTGCTAGTGGTGAAGCATCTTTACACTATACAGCACAACACTGGAGCCAACTGCCTGATGATCTTAGGAAAGCTCCATCCATTGCAATTTTTTTTTAAACTGGTTGAAAACTTTCTTATTCACAAGTGCCTCTTTTATTCCACTTTTTTAATCGTTTGCTTTTGCGTTTTAAATAGTTTTCTTTAAATTTGTCTCTTTGTTGTTTTTCTTAAATGTCCCTGTTCCTTGAATCGACCTCTGTGTATGAAAGGTGCCTTGTTAATAAAATGGCCTTTCCTTATGTCACTGTGAGAGCCATGTACCAAAATCATGTAAAGTCATATTGTATGCAGATGATTAACACAAACATTTTCTGACCTATGCCAAACAAGTTCCACCAAACATGACAGAACCACTGGAATGCTTCAATCTGTCTGTGTGTCTCACTTTCAGTTGGTGTGGGCAACTAGTAATCGCATTGGCTGTGCCATCAATGTGTGTTACAACATGAACGTGTGGGGAATGATCTGGGCTAAAGCTGTGTATCTGGTCTGCAACTACTCTCCCCCGTAAGTTTCCACTTGTTCCATTAAGATGTATTTACCACTTCCACCGACAACACATCTCTTCAGGAAAACATTGGACATAGCTCTCTTTGAATGCTTGATACTTTTTACATGAATGATGAACTCATTCAAATTAGCAATTTAATTGTTTACCACAAATTATTTTCAACATATCAGTTCTTCTGTGAGATTTCTGAAGAGACCAGTTGAAACCAAAGAATCAATGTTCATCAACAGCAAAAGTAACACAGGCTGTGAAGGATATGTCGGTTTCACTGATGGAGTTCTTACAATTTCTTACCTTGAATGCATACAGGATATATCAGGATATATCACTCATACATACATCAGGACTTCTGCTAAATGTACAAGGATGAATAGTGTCAATTTCATGTTGTGATTGGTTTTTCAGGGGTAACTGGTGGGGTCACGCTCCATATAAATATGGAACTCCCTGCTCTGCCTGTCCTGCCAGCTATGGTGGAGGCTGCAGGGACAACCTCTGCTACAAAGGTAAGTTTAGGTCAGATTGTTGGTTTTCTGCCCTGACCTCAACTCCATAACATAATTTGCACTTTAGCAAAAATGCAGAGACACTGGTAGGTTAAAGGAAAGAGAATGGGCTGCCTTGTGTTGTTTTGTTTTCCAAAAGTTGCTCTACATAAAGACAAAATCTCTCGCTAACATTGTAACCATGTTTTCAGAAGGAGGTGTGGACAGGCGACCGCCTCCTGAGATCGAGGAGACCAACTACATTGAACCTGAACCCGAACCAGTGAGGGACAGAGAGCCGCAGCCCAGGGCCCAGTCGCCTGACCCCACACCCGCTGATAACCCAGAGAGAAACCAGGTTGTCAGCACAGAGCAGATGTGTAAGCAGTGCTCCCATCATACTGCATCTCTGAATATAGTCAGGAAGGTGCACAATTATTAGAGACATTACTATGAGATTTTGAAAGGCTCCTGTTTGTGATTTTAGCCCAACAGGTTGAGTGTGAGACCAAGCTGAGAGATCAGTGCAAGGGAACAACCTGTAACAGGTAAATGCTTATGAACAGACTGACACTACAACTGATCATTGTTTATTGATCATTATCCAGGATATGCTCGTGTTATATTTTGCATTCCTGAACAATGCATGGATAAAGTCATCTCAATAGTATGTGCTTTTATTATAAGTAAAGCTCCTTTCTCCAAATGTTGTTGACTTTCCTATTGTCCCTGTTTGTAGATACGAGTGTCCACCTGGCTGCTTCCACGGGCCTGGAAAAGTAGTTGGGACTGGATATTACGACATGGTAAATGATCACCAGCAGCATTATGTATTTGATATACTAGTACAGTGTCCGTGGTAAACCTGCCTGTTTAGAATGGGCTGTTTACTTGGCCTGTGTTGATGCTCCTGAGCTACTTCAGAATGATTCCCTGTCATTGGTGAGGTGGTGATGGTGATGTGTTCGATGTTTCCTTTGCGCTGCACATTCACACTCCTGTCCTTTCCTTCACTGCAGCAGTCCAGCGTGTGCGGAGCTGCGTTGCACTCCGGTGTCATTGATGATGATGGAGGATGGCTGGATGTGACCAGACTGGGCAGAAAACAACAATTCACCAAATCATACAAGAATGGCATTCAATCAATTGGGTAGGAACCAGTCTCTGTATTCAGTTATTTTTCTTAAAAAGGTGTTGAGTTAATACAGTGTAGATATACGTGTACACTCCCTGGCTTTTCAGCACAGGGCACCACTTCATGCTGTTTTCTTTCATTTCACAGGAAAAACAGAAGTGCAAATTCCTTCAAAGTGGAGACAGTGCCTGGTAAGGTGCATACAGTCACTTCTCACTGTACAGGCACAGATGTGATGTGTATAGCCATACACAGAAATATAGTAGAATCATTATGCTGTGTCTTTTTTTCCTCCCAGTCAAGGCAGTAACCTGTGACACCACTGTGGCTCTGTTCTGTCCTTTCAAGAAACCTGTACGACACTGTCCCAGGTAACTAACACTCAACTAACATGTGGAACAGCTGGAGCTTATATTATATTTAAAATATACAAATTTGTTGACTGAAAATATCTCACTACTTAGGTCAGCTACCCTGCTCTGAAAATCACTGATAAAGGAACAGTTTCCGATATTCACATTTGAATATTTGAAATTATTTGTGTGTGTGAATATTTGCTTTCGTCATTTTCATATTTTTTTCTCATTATTTCTTGTTTTTATTTTCAACCCAACAACCTGTGGTTCTTTAACCTCAACTCAACTTTAACATTAAGTCAAGTAATTCTAACAGTGTACAGGATCTAGCCTCAGGTGGCTCTGCTTTTAAGCAAAGCAAGCACATCCAAGACAATTGCTCTGAAATTCAGATTTTATCAATGACCTTCAGATCCAACATTATACACTGAAAATATCTTATGACCTAACCTGACCTCTGTTTTGTTTCCTTCAGGTTGTATTGTCCCAGGAACTGTTTGGGTGACAACAGAGGCCGAGTCGTTGGGACAAATTATTACTCAGATGTGAGTCATACTCACTCACCATTATATGTAAAGCACAGGCATCACTAACAACATAAATGATGAAGTGCTTGTATACCATCATCATCATCATCATCATCATACATGTCAAATCAGTTTTCAATATCAGAGATTTTGAACTTAAAAACCTGAATTAAATCCATCTTGAATTAATGTTATTAGTTTATGTTAATGTAATCTTTCCTATTGTGAAAAAATGATCAGCTACAGTATGTCTCCTTTTCCATTGCAGACATTTTGACTCGTCACTAATAAAATTAACTATGGAGTCCTGAAACATGGATTGAAGCTTTTATTAAAATCATTTACACCGGTTTGCAGCCACTGTGTTTCAAAATCTCTGTAGGGAAAAGCTATTTATTTGATTGACTCTTGATGCATGACCATGTATTGTCGTGTTTCCACCCAGAAATCAAGTATCTGCAGAGCAGCCATTCATGCTGGAGTGATCCAGAACGAGTCTGGAGGTTATCTTGACGTGATGCCAGTGGACAAAAGGAAGCAGTACAGTGGCAGCTACACGAATGGCATCACTTCAGAGACGTATGAATAAAACTATGACATACATTTATACTATACGTTTACTATAAAGAGAATGATTATGTGTACAGTATATTATAGTATATCTTTAACGATTTTGACCTTGATTACAATTAAAATTCCTGTCTTGTATGTATATATTGGTCAATGGAGTATTGGGGGTCAGGAACTTTCCACAGGAACTATAGGAACCTCTGCGGGAACATAACACAAACTTTTGGGGTGGGGCTTGCAGAAATGGACATGGCCTATTGCTCGAGTACTCGAGCATTTAATTCAGCTGGTCGATCTCCACAAAAACTTGTAAAATGTGTTTCCTTACTACAAGTCCTGCATTTCAAGTGCTTGGAATATGCTTCGTTACCTGCGTCCGTCTCTTTTCCAGTGGTGACTCATTTTAAAAGCAGTTAATCATGATTAATGGCACCATTTAAATGTCTTTCGTGTGTACTGTTGTTGTAATGTTGCTTAATTTATATAGCATCATCATTGTTGTCGAGACGTCTGTATTACTGTCTCCTGGTGGACTCGAGTGGAACAGCTTATTGTAGTCGTGGATTGTTCGAGCCCATTTTCACTTGGTTTACAGACCTTGATAGAAAAAGTCTGCGGGAACCTTTTAGTTCCTTGAATTGGTTCCTGGGTCTAAAAGTTTCAGGTAGTTTTGTTTGAAATGTGGCTTTACATTGTAAAGTATTTTATTCAATATTCAAATACATATATCAAGATATATGAATCCTGTGAGAAATAACCCCTATATACATCATGCCGCTCTCTCTCTTCTCTTCTTCCAGCCTCGTGAACCCAACAGGAGGAAAAGCCTTCAGAGTGTTTGCAGTCATCTGAGAAACCGCTCTCACAGGGCAGAGCCCCGTCCAACATGGCCACTTCACACGCAGCGAACCCACACATTACTGTCGTACAAGCAGTAATTATATTCAGTGCTACAGTCAATAAGTCAGCGTTTCATCCTCGGACACTAAAAGTGTAACATGACGTTTATCAAGGCTTCCCTCATAAGTTTGGTCATGATTCCAAACATAGCTTAGCAAAGAATTCTTGGTGGGTGATGATCTCAGATGACTTTCATCTTACGCCTTCTTAGAGCCGGCCATAATGATCACATCGGGTTCCCGTTCATCATTGCTGACATGATATCATAACATCATGTTTTATAACACTTACTGCACGCCACCAGATTTAGCATCACTCCAGCTGCCTAGAAATCATTTTATATAGTGGAAGTTTCTGAGCAGGGCCGAACCAGATGTTGAGCAAAATTACAGATAAATTGATCAAATCTGATGAACAAATAAAGGTCAGAAATAAATAGATGAATAATAATAATAATAGTAATAATAATTTTAGATAATTACTGTATGTTTTACTACCAACTCAGCAATTATTTTTACCCCCTATGCAAGCATGATATTTTTTCTCCCATCCATGGTGTTGATCACTTTACTTTAATAGGATTGTTTTCTTTCTCTATCTCCTGTATGGAAAATAATACATTTTTCATTGAGTACACAAACGTAGGTATCAACCTCCATGTATGTATTATCTATTTACAAATCAATTCACATCCTCTGTTGGGGTGTTTTTTATTTAGATTGTGCATAGAATTATTTATGCCATGCTTTCGTGTAATTATTTACTATTTGATTTTAAGTTTTCAATTCCCACTATTCCTGCATTCGGGCTCCCTATCAAGTTCTGCAGGAATGAGTCCTGAAGCCTGGAAATAAATTTGTCTTTTTTGCAGGGTTGCAACAGTTTCCTCAACAGCAACATTTTGTTGTTTTTTGTTTGGATCCCTAAAATAAGTTCTATGGGTAACATAAGCTCAAGACAATTTTATATTTTCACACTTTACATATTTTTCAAGCTTTTACGCGTCTTAATAGTCATTAACAGTGGCTTCTTCTCCCCATTTTTAGCAATGTAGTGTTTGCATCAAACTATCAGTAATATTCTAGAACGAAAGGCTTTTGTAGAAAAGCTACTCACCAATTGAGTTCACTTGTGACGATTATCTTGCTGAACAAAACATTTGTTAATTTTCTGCATTGATCCAAAAGAAAAGAAATATCCCAGTGGCTTTTTGTGGAGGGAAACTTACTTTGGACTATAACAAATATATCATCACTGCAGCACTTTTCCTTTTGGTGGTAAGATACAGTATAGCAACAGTAGGCAGTGAAATACAGATTGTATATTTCTGTACATAATAATGTTGTAAATATTGCTGGACACTATATGAAATGCTTTGCTACTGTTGCCTTTTTCATATAAGTTTCTAACACATTACCAGCCGTACAAATCAAACACGCAAAAATATAGCTTCTGCATGATCTGCATGATGTATTCATCACTCAAGCTTTGTATTTTATAAAAGGCAATTTCCACTGTAATTCCATTTTATTCACGTCCTTGTAAATATTGTGTATGTAACATTTCCCAGCTTTTGTTAATAGATTCGTAAAAATGGACCCTGGCTGGCCAGGATTGTTCATGGAAGAATCATAATTAAAATACTTTGGGATAAAACCAAATGTTTTGTGCAATTATTCTTTTTTTTATTCTTGTATATTGCAAAAAAATCAGTAAACCATCCTGTACAGTATTTGTGCCTCAGAATATACTAACCTTAAATTCTGCAAACCTCAGCTTTTAGGCTTGACTCTGCTCCTTGGTTTACATTGTCTTACATTACACTTGTTTTCATTTTTTGCAGACATATGGTTGCGGACATATGGTTCAGCTGCAGATCAAACGTTCAAGTGAAATGTCTTACTAGAAGGTTGTGGGTGTTTCCAGGAACTGTGGGGAACAAAGAGGAAGAGAAATCTGCTCGTTTCAGATCCAGGCAGGAACTCTTATCCACCAGTTGGTTTGAAGCAAAGGGCCCAAACATTTGGCAGTCAGAGCAGCAGAAGTCATCACAGTTTACCAACTGAACTCAACACATACACTATTCACGTCCTTTCGATCCAACTTGAAATTAAATTTCGCTAAGGCCAGACCCAAATGCCCAAAATACCTCCTCTCAGTTCAGAAGTGTTGAATTTGGTATTGAGAAACCCAACATTTTGCTTTCTAGGAAACAAGACGTCTCAGCAACAGCAAGTTTGACCTCATACTGTACGAATCAACATGATTCTTCAAGGTATTATAACATTTGCACTGCATATACTCCTGTAGCTTTATATATGACTTCTCATTTATTTAGAAAAAACAAAGTGTAATCTTAGATATGCGAGTAAAATGATTTTAAAGTGCTCAGAGCCGCTCGCTGTGCCAGTGGCTGCACAAACAAAGACCAACTTTGTGTTTTGTTGATCTCATCTCTCAGCTTCCCAGGATGCATTTCCTCTCCTTCCTCTGGACGGCGCACAGATGTGTTGAGGCGCCAGCTGAAAAGTCCTCGTCAGTCATCTCTGAACACACACAGAGAGCCAACATGCATGCACACACACACACACACACACACACACACACACACACACACACACACACACACACACACACACACACACACACACACACACACACACACACACATACATGGAGACACATTAATATCAAGCAGAGACACACTCACTGTTCACTTTTGCTTCACAGAACTTTTCTCAACCAAAAAATATTGTTTTGGGGTCAGATAATCAAAGAACCTTTCACAAATTTCTAGACAGAATCATACAAAATTATATACATGTTTTAAGGTCCTTGAGTTTTGATATTTCAAGAAGTAGCGTTTAACAAGATAATATCAGAGACGAAATTAATGGAAAAATGCCACAATTGGTTAATGTATTAAAAAAACTGTTTCGTCCAATGGTAACAGAAAAGTGGACATTACCCTCTTTTCCTGATTGATTCTAAATCAAATAAAGCAGCCATATTACATTGTATATGTTAACTGGATTTGGGCCAGATCTCCTTGAGAGAAAGAGTCAAGCATCGCAGCACTGTCAAAATTCACAGGACCCTGTTGCAGAGGCGACCATTGAGCTCCTCCAGTCACTGAGCCGGCCTGTCAGTCAGAAAAGAGTCTGTCAGCCACCATGCCAGTCAAACAGCAGTGTATCCAAACTTAAAAAGCAGGCACGCACAAACTCCATCAGCATAAAAGTCAGCTTGCGAGTCATAAACCCATCAGTCCGACAGGCAACTAACTGGTCAGACAGATAGCCACCCACTAAGCTGAGCAGGTCACTGCTGCAGGAAAGCAGGTTTCGCAGTCCCTCCACTGAGCTGTCAATCAAACAAGGGCTCGGCTCTCAGGAATTTCTCAGTTTTTCAGTTTCTCACCCAAAGGAACAGGTCAGCGTTTTAAGATACATGTTTATTCACTGTCTTGCTGAGAGTTAGATGAGAAACCGATACCACTCTCATATATGTCTATTAAATAAGTTGGAGCAGTGGTGTTGTGGTGTGTGGAGAAGTGGGTATACTCTTAAAGGTTCAGTTTGTAGAATTTAGTGTCATCTGGTGGTAAAGTTGCGTGTTGCAGCTGAATACCCCTCACCTCACCCTCCCCTTCCAAACATGAAAGAGAACCTGTGGTAGCCTTCAGTTGTCATAAAAACTCAAAGGGACATGTTTGTCCAGTCTGGGCTACTGTAAAAAAAACATGGCAGCCGTCGTAGAAAGGACTCACTCCCAATGTAAATATAAAGTATGTGAATAGAAAGGTTAAAGAAAACAACAATTCATACAATTTAGTTGATTGCACACGAGTCAAAACATCACTAGGATTATTTTATATAAAATTTCTCCCAATAGATCCCTTTCACATAAATCTTACACTGGACCTTTAATTTAAATTTCTTTTAAGCAGCCAGCCGTCCTGCAAAGTATAAATGTTGTGTGTAATAAACAGTGACATGTAAGACTACTGTTGCATATTTAGGTCAAATTGTCACTTGTTTTCTGATGCAGATTCAGATTTTGCATCAATACTGGCCCCCAGACTTCAGGGTGATGCAACGACCTGATGATGCAATTTGACTTGACTATGTAGTCTATAGGCCAGTAGTTTCTTTGTAAAGTGTTGATTTGCAACAGACAGAGTAGACCAGAGTGTGCCACCATTATAAACATTTTCATTATTTGTCATGGGGCAGCTTGGAAATATTACTGTATAAATATTACAGTAGCTTCAAAAAAGCCAAATTACAAACTGCTACAAGTGCAACATATTAGTGCAACTTAACTTATATTTATTTATAGGGACCTATAGCAGTCCAATACCTGCGCATAGCGTGTACCCCTCTGTCCAAGAAAATAAAAACCAAAATTAAAGCTCACTGATTTCCAGGTTGTATCACATTTGTTAAAAACGTAAAACAATCAAAGAGGCAAAAAAAGACAACTTACGAAAAATGCAACAGCGTTATTCTTCTGATGGACCGGTGACGTGTCCAGGGTGTAACCCACCTCTCACCCAATGTCCGCTGGGATTGGCTCCTGCAACTGGTAAGCAGATGATGGATGGATGAATGGATGGATGGATATTTCTTGATACAATGTCAAACTTAGAATACTTTAGAAAAGGTCCCTATAAAATCTCTTTATATTGAGGTCTTGGAATTATCCAGACTTAATATAAGATAATGTTGATGGAGAATTGTATTCATATAAATATTTCATGTTTTGAACATGACAAACAAAGTTCTTAACTTTCATTGTCAGGGAGTGAAGCCTCATACATTTTTTTTTTTCAGGAGTCAGGTTTCCATCCAAATTGTGGCATAAAAACACAATTTTGAAAACCAATAAAGAAAAAAAAAAGGACGTATTTCCATTCACCACTGAGGTGTGCACATAACAGATACATATTGTCAGTCCAGTGTCATTAAATGTTGCAGAAGAAGTGGACAGAACAGTGTCACAACAGTCAGGCCTCAATTTAATAAAATTGGACACAGGAAATATGCATAGAATCAGAGAAGAAGAAAAGAGGGGAATTCAGGCCAGCGGCACTTGGAGGTGGATGATGAGAATCCTATCCAAATTTAAGAATAAGACGGACACAGCTAACTCTGCAAACGCATGGTGCTAAAAGAAGCAGCCAAACGCGACTCCTTTACGTGTCTATAGGCTCAGAGAGCAGCCCAGTGCTCTACACAATGCATAACTCTTCTGATGTGTTTCACTGTGCTCAGTTAAACATGGCAGAGTAAGCAGTATGTAAAGTGACCCAGGTGCGCTGCCAGGAATTCCGGGCCCCCTGACCAGACGGGAAACTTGGCCCCTTGACCTCGATGTGTTGAACTTAGCACAGTATAACCTGGCATCTTCGAGAGGGGCCCCCGCTGAGTTCAAGGCCCTCCTCTCCCCTCTGTGATCCGCACTTCTCAGCAAGCCACTGCATACATTGGATGCCTCAGTAAATTTACATCAGGGCCAAAGCCTTCAAAACGTTCACTCTCAAACCAAACTAAACCGAGTCACCCTACTTTGAGTCTATATTTTGCACTTACAGTCATAACTGTCATCTCACGATTCTTTAAATAATACTAGTTACAGGCCTGGAACACTTAATCCTTAACATTTAACCGTAAGGGAAAGTATGAGTCTTTTCATAGCCAATGAATAAATAGTCAAGGCTGGTATTTGTGTAAGTCTAACAACACACTGCTGTGTTGCCAGTTTTAGCGATAAAACCTTTTTGATTGTGTGTGTTGGTCAGTAAAATACAGAAGCGTTAAAGACACGTAGCAATTATGAGGGTTTTTGAGATATGTTTGAAATTTGGCACAGCTGGCCTTGCCTGAAACACACAGGTGTGCGTGCATATGCACTGTGTGTGTGTGTTTGTGTATGAATACACCTCCACAGCTGGATGTGTCACTGTGCATGTATAGAAGTGAGGAACCCTCTAAATATAACTCGTGCAATCACTCTCATGCTTTATAGTCGGCTCCTCAGGCGGTTAACTCCTGGGCGGACACACACCGTGCATGTGGGCCAACAATCACTGCAGACAGGACAAGAAGACATGTGTGTATGTATGTGTGCCGGTGTTTCAGTGTGTGGTTGGACTTCCTCCTCTCAGCCCTCCGCAACTCATAGATTTAGACGTTATTATTATTTTCACATAGTTAGCAGCTGTGTTTTGGTGGCCAAACATTGTAATCATCTCCCCATTGCTGGGTTTTCTGCTGGTTAAGAAGTATTTATAACCGAGGACTGTTTCACTTTACTTTCTCATGACACAACGCAGCTGCCTCTCAAAGTCACAGAATCAGGTTAGTCCAAGTTTCACCTGCCCTAATAGAATTATGTGGAATGAGTCATTCTGTTTGTTCAAGCACATATATGTTTTAAAAGGTCACCAGTTTATTCTTAACAAATAAAGACAATTCAGTCAGGAACACTTTGTCTTAGGATTTACCCATTTATTGCACAATGGGAATACAGTTATGCTTGGTGCGGATGGATCCAATTCTTTGGATGTTACCTGGATTAGCCAAGCAGCGTGCTAAGATTAAACAGGCAAAACCCGTAGTGGGCGTAGCAGGCAAGATACATTTGTTCAAGATGAATACCATTTACCACAATCATGTTTGGACTCAGTACTAAAAGGTGGGGGCTGGGGTGGTGGAGGCGAGTTGCCGGCAGCAGGGTGTGGGTGGCAGTGTAGCTGAGCAGGCATCAGTGAGGAGGAGGTTGTATTTAAAGGGGCCGCTTTGTTGAGAGAATGGGATGTGACTGGTGAGTGCACCGATAAACCAGTAGCTGACAGCTGAGCACATGACCCCGTGTCCTGCATGAACTAACGCGATGCTTCATTGAAAAGTAAAATAAAAAGAGCCATTATTTGTTATTCACAAACCAAATTAAAGGTCCTTTAAATGGTAGCAGTACGTGCATATTTAAAGGACCAGTCTGATGTCATATATTTACTTTCTTGACAAGAGTTAGATGTAAAATTTTGTACTTTTAAATTTTCCAATAAAAATGGCCATGCAGAGAAACCTTGGACACTAAGTCAAATGCGTTTTATTATTCTACTCGTTCTGAAAATTCAGAGTAGGGTATAAAATGGAGCAGTGAGTAGGATTTTTTGGTCCTCTCACTTTTAAAAAAGGAAAAGAGAACATTGGCTCCATCCAATCCTGAGAAACCATCAGACACACACACACATACACACACACAAGGACAAAAACTCTCTGGAATGCCTTTGACAGAGGCTAAAAAACGCAGCAAAACAAACCTGTTCCGAATACTTTTCATGATGGACAAAAGAGTCAGTGTGTAAATGGGATTAACACAATGTGTTCGGATGAAAAATACAGACTTGGTGTGAAAAGACCTTAGCTGCCAATTGGCTAAACTTTAAGCTCACTAACATTTACAACCAGAAAAAAGGTCGAGCTTTCCTAATGTAGATGTGTCACCAAGCAGAAAGGTAGTTAAGTTATGCAGAAATGGTTCCAAGGGTATGCCATCTCACTTTTCACAAAAGTTATTTTGTTTCAAGAAAGTATACCCTTGCCCTACTGACTATTGAGGTGGGCTGCAGGGGCTTTGCACGGTAGTCTGTACTTTACGCTTTCAGTCTCCTACAGGCATTAGAGGGTTGCAGGATAGAAGAGCCACCAAGTACAACACTGAAGATGCAGAAAAGGCGTTGAGTTGGTTGTGGATGAGGAAGTGTGATGGTGTAGCAGTGAACTTGGACACAGGCCAAGATCGCCCGGGAAGACCCGGAACAACTATGGGTAACTATAGGTTCAACAGTGTTTCAGGAAACTTCGCAGGGTAACTTTACCTCTGATTGAGTGTCAAGGGGCTTCACAGCATCCACAGACTGTACAGTATAGACAGCACCTGGCTGAAAACATGAAGGAAGGGGTTGATGTGGCTGAAGGACAGCTGGAAGTGAATGGGTTATTTACCAAGCCATCTGCTGTATGTTATCTTTTACATTTGCTTCAGAAATGTCCAAGAATTCTGAGGCACCGATTATGCACTAAGAAAAACTTACTTGCTTTAGTTAAATTAGTATCCAAAACACCAGAAGTGTTTTCATTTTTGCACCTACGGGTGGTACCGGTAGGAAACAAGGTTACTGCCAATGCTCTGCCCACTCTGCCAGAGAGTGGGTGATGACAGGTGACAGAGAAATACAGTATCTGAGACAGATATCTCACTCAGCCGCACTGTTTCAACAAACACTTCTGTTGGACTGTGACCATGAGGGTTGACAGTTCAAAACAGGATATCCGTAAATCTTGCACCATGCCAACTTCCTGTATGTCCTGTTTGAAACCACAACTACCTGGATCCTGGTGTTTGGCCTCTATCCTACCGTACTGCACTACAGACCCTACATTCACTCACTAGGTTGTGATTCCAGACTCAAACGACTACAAACCTCCTCTGCCTTCATCTTTCATATACTTTGCCAGTGACCTCTGTCTTTTTTCCTGTATCTCTTCTGCACTTTTTAAGGATCTTATAATTGTATTCAGACATGAACTTTGGACAAGGTCTGCAGCTTTGGGTGTGCACTTTCTCTGAGTTTACCTTTCACACATGAGGAACACAGCAGGAGATTCTGCAGTCAGACATGTTCACAACAACAAAGAACAAGGAGTGGCGCCACAGGCAGAGGCAGGACGTAATGTAAGCTGCTCTCTCTCTATCTCCTGAGGGGCTGTATGTGAGAACGCAACGGCCTGAGTGACAGACTCTGGACTTCATCCGTAATTTATCTGGCTAGCCCCTTAGAAACAACTGATGTAGAATGCAAAAGAGATAAAGATGTCAAGAGAACTTTTGGTGATACGGTCTGATGCCAGTGTTGATGTGCTGTAAGTAGAGTCGCCGTCATGATCAAAAGCGCTCTTGACATCTTCGTCTACGCCTTCATCAAGTGGGGCAACACTTTTTCATCCAGTGATATTTGTATTCTTTTCGTTTTTTTCATTTTTGTGTCTGTTGTGTGTTAGAAACGTCATCAACTCGCCCACCCAGAGGATCTCCTGCTGTGTTCTCACATGACATCATTTGGACATTCTCTGTAGTTCTTACTAGGGGGCTAATCGAAGAATCTCTGGAGAAATTCCAGACCGGGATGTCTGAAAGCAGCTTATGATAATGCTGGATTGGTTTGGATTGTCTTTTTTCCCCAAGAAGCTGACTTCAAATTGATATGTTTTCAACCCTTTGCAGAATATACTACTAGTTCTTTTGAAAACAAAATTTGAAGCCTTATTTTTTTCCAGCTTGAAAGTATTTTGAGGATGGTGCATTTTGGCTTCATCAGACTACACCTCCCACCCACCAAACACAGCACACACAAATAGTACTGGTCCCAGACTCAAATTATGGCCTTGGCATCTTTCCCTCTCCTCCTGTTTTATTGGTAACCCACATGCAGAGCTCCCGTGCCAGCAGAGTGTGGCAGAGGGTCGCGTTTCGCCACAGTCCCACACGATTCACAGACTTTCTTCTAACCCCTGATCCTCCACTGTTGGTCCCCCGTCATAGAAACCCCGTCAAAATTTTCCGCTTGCACCGAAAATAGTTGTCTGACTGCTGCCCACGCTCGCCTGGTGCCCTCCAGTCGCCTATGGCAGACTGAGTACACACAGTGACGATGAGACTGTTTTCATCGTAATAATTATAAATTTCAAAAATCCCCCAGTTCTCATGAGAGGTAGTTTGATAAAGATTAACAAAAACATGGCTTGGGGTTGTGGGCATTGCTGCATGTAAAGTGGGCATGATCCTGAAAAAGAAAAAGACTAAGGATAGGGACAATGCAGGCCCTGTAAATGCTCTTCAACAGGGTACTTCTTAAAGGATCACAATATGTGCCCCCACTAACTAATATTATCCACACTGGTAAGTCGTGAAGTTGCTATGTGTTTTTTTTTTTGTTGTCATTCTAGAAAAGTATATATAATATTTCATAAAGTTATTAAAACAAGGTGAATTCAGCAAAAAATAAATACAACTAACATGAAATAACCGGTAAATGTCGCATGAACACAGAACAAGGGCTATGACTATCAATGGCTGACATAATGTGGCTTGGTTATTGCCTGACTTTAAAAAGTGTCTTTCAAGCTTGATCACCACAGGAATACTTAAAATAATTAACTTAATAATAATAATTTGTAGGAAATTAATTAGTCATATTGACATAATAGTTTTATCTAAATTATTTTTAAAACTTTAAGAATTTATAAAAGAACCCTGTACGGCTCTTGTAAAACATACAGATTCAAAGTGAATCCACTTGTTTTTATGTTAGGCAACCTAACAAAACACTTAACAGAATGAATTAGAAATGAAGAAATGCAAGCCAATTCACTGACTGAATAAAAAGTGAGCTCCAGCCCAGACAAACATGAGTCCCTCTGCCCTGATATTGCGTTTTTGGGTCTTACAGCACAGTGAAGGCAGTTAAAATGTATCCCTCATGCGATGACACGAGAGGTCGGCCAAACCCTCCAGTATGTTTGTGCAGCTACCTGGTTTTGAGAGGGGGGGGTCAGTAAATAGGTAAAAATGCTACAAATAGATTCTAGCCACTTAAGAATATAGTCTTGAGGGAGGGCAGCCTGTTCCCGGGCCTGCGTCAGCACTGACCTTTTTGCTGTTTGCTAAAGGGATTGGGTTTCACCTCCACCTCGCTCGCTTTAAATTTTTTTCAACACTCACACTTAAGCCATCTGAGGAGGATAAAATGGCAGTTTTGTCCAGGAAGGAGAAGCTATGGTGGTTCAGTCTCAGGCCAAGTGATATCACACCAATGATAAATTGATTGCAGCAAGGAAATGTTTGACATTTGTATCCAACACGGTTGGACGTTTTGCGTCTAGGACCTATATAAGTAAGCATGCACACTTGTAATTATACAGAACATGTAATCACACGTTTTTAAACCTCTAAAATTAGTATTTCTGCACATCACTAACCCTTCTCTCATTGCTAAAAGCCATTTGCACTCATCCACCATTGGTTCCATAGAAATTATAAATATCTTTCCCTGTGAGTTAAACATTGACCTAACATCCCTTCAGGTTCTAACATAAATGTTTAGTCTACAGCTCCCTCTGCTGGCAACACATGGCCAAATCGCACTTGTTGCTATGGAATGCAATAAAACATATATATTTTTAAAGCCTAAAGATCTGGGTTACACAAAGGTCCATAACGGTATGAGACACTTTCACAAAAAAGTATAAAAAAAGGAGTAAAGTAAAGCACAAGAGGTCAACAAGAGTGAAAACCTCAACCCTTTTCCTGTCTGTAGGGTAAGACCGGTGAGAAAAAGAGAAGCAGAAATAATATGTACCTACACGTTCATTATACACCACTTCCTAAACAAAGCTGAGCAAACAGCAGTTTTCTTTGTGTGCTATCCAGTGCGGTTTTTGTGGCTCAGAGATTATCTGATATCAGGCCAGCTGTAGAACGGGTGTCTGCAAGTAAAACACAAGTGATATGTTCTTACACCACTGTTCCAGTTGGCAGTCCTGTTTATCAATTTGTAGTTTTAATGGCATATTATATTCCATATGAAACTATTACAAGACTCAGCAGTTTTGAAATATGAATAACATTCTTAGTCCTCAGAGACAACATCTGGCCGACAACATCTGGCCGACAACATCTGGGCAGCCAGCCGTTTTTGTGTTTGTAAGATTTCCATATGTAAGTGAGTTTGGTTTAGTTTACGATACTAAAACTATGTGACTATTAACTCTTTCTCAAATCTTGAGTCACAGAAATAAAGAAATAACATAGGAACACAAAACAACCCACTGAGCAAGCACATACACATTGATCACAGTAAATATGTTGCAATGTAATGTGGTGACACTAGTTTAGAAATGAAATTAGATGAAACTAACAAACTGTTTGCAAAAATGGGCTCATGTGGACAATCCATGATCTCGTTATTCCTACTGACAAACAAATCGTGGTAAGGTCTTGCACAGTTTTCATCATTCATAGATATTTGTGATTATCAGTCGTGGAGGAAGAACTCAACGATTTCTGAGGGTGCAGTAAAAGTAAAAGAAAAAGTACCACATAACTTTTCTACTTGGGTAAACGTAAGTAAGTACTTGCTTTTAAATATACTTAAAGCACAAACATTAAAATAACTTTGTTTACTGGGCTTTTGTTTGATAGAATAGACTTAGGAGGCAGGGTCTAATGTTACCTGCCTGATTAGTGATTACTTAAAGAAAAATTAAAAACAATAAGAACATGTAACACATTGCATTGGAAAAATTTTGTCAAGTAGAAAGTAAAAGTATAATTGCTGATAGGCTAAATGTAGCAATTTGAGTGAAAGTGAAAACCTAAAAATAAATCTACTTAGGTAATGTACAAATATATTTTAAAAAATCACTAAAGTACAGTTACAAAGTAAATGTTTTTTTTACATCCCACCACTGGTGATAATCATATTACCAGTTACTGATCCAAAAAAAGTCACTGCGTTAATAACTAGGTTATTCTGTAGCATTTCAGGAATAGTTTAGTTAAACTATTCTAAAAGAATCTCAGCTAATGAAATAAGCTAAACTAACGGCTTAGCTAGCCTCAAAGTCTCACTATACCAATATTAAAGCCAAAAGTTAAGATAAGATAAGATAAGGTAATGCAGAACAAGTTAACTTAAACAAAGATAATCAAATCTAACTAATGTGTTTACTTGGCGTTATGCTAAGGTTCACCACTTAGAAGAAAGGTTGCCACAGATAAGCAATGTTTTTGATACATTCAGGAACCCTAAAACAATTTTACTATTTTATTATTTAAGTGACATTACACATTGTGTGAAGTGGAAAACATTACTGTGTAAAAATGCAATGAATAAACTCACACAGATCAGGTATGCAACAACAAAAAATGCATGCTCAAATGGATTCCAGTCATATTTAATGTAGTAGTGCATTTGTGGTATTACTCAACTTATACCAGCTGTATTACACATTCATACTGCATAGTATGCACACTATTACTAGGCTACTGAATAGGATTTTAAAGACAGAAGGATAAATAGCTACCTTGCACCGAGGTGACAATAGACTGATCCTTCCCACAGGCTGAAAACACTTCTTGTTTACTTGTGTTCATTGTTATTTAAAGCTCAGTCTTTCCCCCCAGTGACTGTCTATTGTAATCTTTACTGGTGCTCAGAACACAGAGGAAAGTAGCCTCCTAGGTTTTCAAGGTGTTTCCTTTGCTGGCACAATGCGTGTACGCATTAGGGCGTGAAGTGCCATTCTGTGCTGAACAGTAGCACTTCACTGCTACCCACAATGCATTGTGGGAAAGGTAACACCCATGTTGTTGACCTGGAGCAAACCAGAGACGGAAACTAGTCCTGAAGGGAGATCAGAGAATATAACCCCAGCCAAAAAACTGACGAGAAAGGACTTGAACCTGGATAAATATGAGGCAGCTGATTTTTTAGTCAAAGTGGATTTCATTGATCATGCGGATTCTTTTCCACATACTTTGGAGTTGGTTTTTCTACCTTTTGGCACTGCAAAGGTGTGAGTGAGAGAAGTGGGACGGCCAGGGCAGAGGGAGGAGCTGCAGGGCTCTTCATGTGGACTACAGCTCTGTTCATATGGTAAATAGACAGTCACATGGGGCAATAGTCTTGAGGCAGTGGGGGGAAAAGAGAGGGAAAGGAACAAGGAGAGAGAGAGACAGATACCCAGGAGGACTTTGGCCTGCCCCATGTGCAGGAGGCGGCACTTTCACCCTGAGGGTACCGGATCACATTACAGAAAGAAAAGGAAACAACAGACTGGAAGTGAGTGCCATGTTGTGGTCAAGCTGAATCTTAAACTATTCCACCAGGACCCTGATATGGCTCTATACTCTCCTTCTTCCATTTGACTCAATTCAGATACTTTTTTCCTCCTCTCTGTTGGAGTAAATGTTCAACAGCCTTCAACAGCCTCCCTGGGCAGTTGCCTCTTGAGACCTTGTCTTAATATCTGACGGGAGATTAAACAGCCAAGATGCCCATTAATTTCACTGTGGTGCCAGTGGAGGATGCAGTGGCCGGCAGCAACAACGCAGGAGCTGCTGTCAGTCTGGACAAGATCTTTCGGGAGGAAGACAATGAGGACAACTTACAAGGTAGGACAAAATTCTTCAGCTTGTATAAAAGTCTATATCCTCAGGTAGGTTGTTTTAAAATAACTTCTTCTTCCTGTTTGGAGTCATACCTGAGCTTGATCCTATCCCAGCATGCAATGGGACAAAGTCAAGGGTTAAAATGTGGAGGTATGATGTGTCATTGTGTAATTTCACAAACACAAGTAGTCAGATGCATGTTATGGCAGGCACATACTTCGCACAACACACGAACAAACACTCAATGAGTTTGGAAGCGTGACACGGTTTAACCAGCTGAAACTTGCAGGGCAGCAGTGGTGTCAGAGAGGAGGAACTGTGAGCTGTTGAAGTTAAGTCAGTGTAACTCTGATTGATAGCTGAGTTCACTGCATCATCAGTGTAGGCTGTCTATTATAAAAATATAAAACCTACAATGTGAAACTCAGGATATGTTGTGAAGCCAGCTGCTAAACTGTCAAGAGATTGAAAGGCCTTTTGTAATGTTCCGATTATATACCTTTAAAAGCTGATTATTTGACCCTGTAATTTGAACTAAATACAAACACCTGAAGTAAGTGTCGATTCTGCACATTGCCTTTAGAAAATTAACATACTTAACATAATCTGTCATCTGAATTTCTGCTCTCCGCTTCATTTACTTGCCTTAGAAACCCATGTCAATCATTTACAGGCCATCTTTATCTTTATCTATGCATATCTCTGTTTTGTTTGTTTGTCTGTCTAACTGTAATATTCATAATGAAATCAAGACAATGAATACATTCAATGGGTTAAAGTTGGTAATTATTGTTTAGCACCAGTCAAAGTTTGAGACCAAAGGTTGCCACTTGGTTGAGACAGACTTTGCTGAGCTAGTTCCTCTTGGAGCAAGAGTTTATCTTGCATGGTGTCTGCTTTATGAATGGATTAAGCCAGTGCCTCATTTAATTATGTAGAATAATGAACTGAATCGCCAAGATACGTGTTCATAACAAATGGGTACTTTTTATTTACAGATCAAAAAGTATGTTTATTTTTAGCTGAAAGAGGCAGAGGGCAGCTCAGACGCTGTAAAATGGGGATACCAGATTACGACAGAAGCACTTTATATACTTAGATTCCACTGCATTGTTAAGAAGTCAAGAAATCATTATGTCACCTTTGCTTATTTACACTGAACATATGTGCGATTTTAGTCATTGATGGCCCCTTTTTTACATAATGAGTCCGCGTTGTGATTACTTGTACTGTCGGCATAAAGGTGAATCAACAATGCTCTTCTGTTCTGTGTACAGAGTTTTAAGAACAGAACTGCAAAGTGGAAATGAAGGGACGACAAATGAGGAAGGAGAATTAGTTTGGCTTGAGTTTCCTCTGTTTTTCTCTGCAATCTCATTTTCTCTGTGAGAAGTTAGGTAGCCTGTTAAACTTCTGCTTGTTCCCTTATGGGCAATTTCTCTCTCGAGGGCCTGACTGACCTTCTCCACCATCTTGAGGTTGCCGGTCATCGGTGCCTCCAATCCTGTTTTCAAGCCGCCCATGACCTTCTCTGCCTCAAGTCTTTTTTACACTTTGGCTCAAACAAACGTTACACAGACTTTGTTGTCAGGCGTTGGAAGATAAAAGTCCCTATAGTGTGCGGTTCACCTGATTCAGACATTTGCGTTCACACATACGGCTCTTCTGTTTAATGTCTAGATGAGTTCACGTTTACAGTGCGTGTGTGAAAGCACAAGCACTATCACATAAGAATTTATCTTTTTTACACGAAATACGTATATGTAGTTGAAAGATAATTGGGCTACTTCGATATGAATTAGTCCAACTTTAAGGTTTAAAGTCACCATTTCCAGAGAATAGATTAATCCTACCACTCTAGTCTACTATAGAAAATATGTAAAATAGGACAAATCTCGTCATTCAAGTTATTAACAAGCAGTAAATCAGTAATGCTTTGTGTTCAGGCAGTTTACACCCTGTTGCAGTTCAGATCAGATGCTCATCTCCAGTGATGAGACATCTCCTCTCACGGGCTAGATATATATGCATTTTCCTTTAGAAGACAATGATGATGATGTGTTGTAAGATTTATTCTAAATGTGCATACACTTGATAATTATTAATCTGACGATGTATTGTCTGGTCTTATTCTCTTTTATCTACTCTCTGTGTCTATGTGCTGGATGTGTGAGGATTCAATAGTCCAGAGGTTTGCGTGTACTGTTACCTTTAGACAGAATGACATATATTAGCATCTAATATAATCTGACATTAATGCACCTAGATAAATCCACCTTGCAAGTACCGCATGGTTCTGTCTAAAGACTGAGCATCAGGTGGCAAAAATCATCAGCAGCTTCATCTGTGGTGTGACAGGTGTTGGTAAGCAACAGGAAACTATGGTCCAATTTGTGGCCCTCATCTGTACACCTGTCTGAACACAAGTGAGTTATTGGGTTTTTCAGTAAAGCCAAAGTTCCTCAAAACCCCACGTGACCCTTGTAAACATGCCGTCAGCATCGAGGATTGGAATTTGATGCTACCGCCCTTGGGCAATGTTCATTTTGTTTTAACTGGAATGCTGTTATCTCAGTGTGTTGGTATCTGGGATTGATCTTCAGTGCTGACTCCAGGAAATTAAAGGTAAAACAGAAAAGCACGTAAAATACTCCCAGAAGAGCAAGATTTTGTGAATGTAAATATTTTTTTCTACACTTTCATAGAGCTGTTTCAGCAGAAGTAATTCTAAAAGCTATTCCTGTTAAATAAAGCAGCATTTAGAATTGTGGTGAGATGTAAAAAGGGTATAATGTAGACCATATAATTCCCATAATGCAAGTCAATGGGGTGCTTTTGTTCAACCCTGGTGGGTGGCTTTGGCTCATGAGGCAGAGCAGGTCGTCCACTAACCAGAAGGTCGCAAGTTTAATCCCTGTCTCCCCCATTCTGCATGCCAAAGTGTCCTTGGGCAAGATACTAAACCCCAAATTGCCTCTGACGGATGTGTCGACTGTTTTAGTGATGTATGATAGTAGAAAGTACTGCACACAGATGCTCTACATTGATGTGTGGGTGAATGTTGTTAAGTGCTTTGAGTGGTCATCAAGATATGTTATATAAATACAGACCATTAGAACATTACCTCCTATTGTCCAGTAGCCTAAACACCTTTTTTTACATCACCACTCCAACTGGCTGAAATACGAGATTTTGTAAACGAACAATTGAGAAAGCTCCTCCAGAGTCACAGAAGAATTATACAACTGACAGGCTGAGTAGTATTTATCAAATTTGTTTCATTTATTGTTAAACCAGAATATCCCTAACGAAAGCCTAATTATTTCCATCCCAGTGGTACCATCCACTCTCTGTCTTTTTTCTGTATAGACAGATCTCACAGAACATACCGTGCTCAAAGAGGACACATTGAGGACTGCACATACTGATAGTGCCGAGTAGACAAGATGGCATCAGTATAAACAGTCACATCTCAGTACCATCATTTTCCAAAGCAGTGACCTGTAAAGTCTATCATGTTTCATGCTGTCCCACTTTCCGCTTGTACTGTAAAATTACTTATCAGGGTAGGTTTTTAGGTCGAGCAAGTCTTGAAAAAAGGTCTGTTTTCTAATTAAATATTTAAAGAAATGTATTTTCTTAAATCAACATCAAGATGTGGGACTGTGACAGCAGCAACATAACCACAACAATACCACCAACCTAAACCACCACATATATAGTTTTAGAGAAGAATCAGTGTGAACATTTTGTATCACGATTACAATGACCAAAATTTTCATTATTATCTGTATTTTTCGCAGTATTGTTAAAATGTGCTGTATATATAAAAAAAATACTGATACCCTTACTCATTTTACCAAGTTTTATATTGACATAATATTAATTGTCAGTAAAAATGATTATGGTATTTTCATTATTCATCGAACAACTTGTTACGCTAAGTGCAGACATCGCCCCCAAATGTCAGAGTCGGGACAAAATAGCATCAGCATTTAATAGACATTAGCATTTGTTAGCTTTGGCCAGAGATAACTAACAGTTCTCCTGCTGTTACAGCCACCACCTGCCTGCTGCTCCTTCTGACATTTCTTTTTACAACACTCAAGAAATGCTGTGCTTGCTGCACCTGCATCGCAAAAACCTGCTGACTTTGGTTGATGCTAGACTGTATCAACCAAATCATCATTGTAATTACAGTAATTAAAGATTTAATGGCACAAGATAATTGTCGGGAAATTCCCCACGGTATACAGTGAAACCGTTAATCGTTTCATCCCTAGATAGTTTGTCCCCCATGACAAAACCCTGAGCGTCTCTGCAGTTAGTCCCCCCCCCCCAGTATAAAGACGTCACTGTGGAAAAATAAGTAGCTAATCCTTAAACGACGTGACATGCTTTAGTATTCTGGTTTGCCTATGTTAGCATACACACCTTTAAAGTCTAGCAAAGCCTTCTTATCATAATGTGATCAATGAGACAAACTGCAAATGTCTTGACTGTGTTTGTTCTTCGGTTTAGTTTCTAGATCACCGCGTCCTTTGCCCTTGGCATTCAACTCTGAGCACTTCCAGGCAACTCACTACTGTAAAGAGGAAAAGGATGTTAATCATTATATATAGCCTGCCAGCACCTCTCCTGTGTTCGAAAGGAAGTTTACTTTTAGTTAAATAAAGTTCTGTTTAGCCAGTTAGTCACTCATGCAATGACACAGCAGTCCATTTTGACGCGCTCATTTGTTTCATTGTAGTTTGCATGTTTAGGGTAAAGGAATAGCTACAGAGTGCATTGACTCTGTGGCCTTTGCCTTACTTTTATTATATCTATTAAACCCACTACATGACGCAGGTCTCTTTAAATCTACTGAGTAGTCAAGTAGTCTTGACATTCCACATCCTACTATTACCTCAAAATGGCGGCAGTCATTTTTATTTTACTTCAATACCCACAAAAAGGGTGAGGAGTCCTTTATCAATACAGTGATCATGTTTACCAACTCAACTGGTCCTCCGTGTTTAAAGGAATCCAAAAGCCACAGAAGAAACAAAAGATACATTAATGACTCATCTTTCTCGAGACCGAACACACCTACAGTGCTGTTCACCAGTCAGCAAGGATTTTACAGAAAAGCATCACTCTGGATTGTTTAATACAGGAGGGGACCGTGACTGGTTATATACAATAAACGAAATTCCTCATAGTGTTCAGTCACATACGTAACTCATTTAGCTGCACGCTTAACATTTCTTACAGTGTTGTACTTGATGAAGTGAACCTTCAAGACCCTGTGCTGTTATACATGATGATATATGGACATCTGCTGGTTATTGTGATTACTGCACAGGAAGCTTTTTGGAATTTTGGATTCTGTGCAAGCAAATGGTAAAACTGTCAACTGCGACTGTTGCAGGACAGACACTGAGTGTTCCTGTGTCATATTTGAGCTGTGTGTTCATTTGTCTATTTTGAAAAGCTTTTTCTATATTTCACACTTTTTCCAAACAAGAACCAACATCACAACTTTTGTTGGCCTCTTCTGGCCGCTTGGTTACTATCCTTATTGCACAGCAACACTGCAATGTGTTATGGGAACCTGACTGGAAAATTTGCCTATCCTGATATACATTTTCTTCTTTCAGATCCTCTTGAAATTTGTTTGAAATTGATGCTACATTTGAATAAGAACTGAGCTACTGTTTAGTATTGCTGTGTTGATGGTACCCATGTTTACTTCTACTGTTTCACCAGTGTGCTCTTTAGGTATAGTTCAGGAAACAGTCAGATGTATTGGTTTGAAACTGGGAAAAATTATTTCAGAGGCAAACAATAAATTGTAACGAACTGCAGCATGATAGGTCAAAAAAAAAGGAAAAAGGAAACAGGATTTTGTACAGATCAGGGATCACAACTTATGCTACCACTTCCCCGATACTGATCAAACTGAACTTGTTCTTTTGGACTAAATGTACTTGAATCACACTGTGTCACAAGCTATCTGTTAGATAATGTGTTGAGACAATATGAGTAAATAGTCATCTATGAAACGGAGGGTTAGGGTATTTCCAGTGTTCTGCCTCTTACGTCATTCATGCTCCCAGAACAATTGAATCAGCAGCTTAGGATGGATGCATAGTGACTGCAGTATGTCGGCAATTACACACTGATTACAGATCTAACACTGACCTTAACCTCTGCACACCGGGTGTCAGGGTTTCCACAAAGATCCTTTGCGTTTGTTTCAAAGCACAGGCAATCTGCCTGGAATAATCTTCCCTGCTCATCACTGCATGCCACATTTTGTTACTATCTTCCCCATGTCATGTGCATCCACAGTACACTGTTTTTCTTAATAAATGCTCTTCACTGATCGCTGAACCACTGTGAGGCCTTGCGTTCTTCAAGGCAATAAATGATGAGCCGACAACAGTGTGATCTAGTGTGATAATATACCATATCTAATAGGCTGAGACCACTGCATGACAACCGGGGGCAAGACAAACCAAGCCGAGCAGCCGTTTGAAAGGCATGTCTTCATGTTACTCTATGATGCTTTTCTTTGTAAAAGCGCACAAGAGCTGGTCTTAGTGAAAGTCTGAACTTTGGGCAGAACCTTACTTTGTCTGCCAAAAACTGAAACCCTTGTCCCCTATTCTGTAGAGACAGTGTTGGGCCCTCTAATGTAAAAGTATTAGAAGAAGTAGCTCAACAAAATGTCATTTAGATTACGTAGTGCAAATCCCCTAACTGTCAGTTGTGTTGGATGAAGGTAGTCGCATCTCGTTTGACAGAACCCATAGGAATTTTCAAGTGTCCGGCCTCTGACAATACCTGTTACAAAGCAAACGAAAGTCCAAACCTACTGTTCTGATATTGCTGCCAATATTATTCCGATAAATTTAAACACCTTCTTGAAATCCAATATTGGTTAGGTATTGAACTATGCTGTTACACTTTTTTCTTAATCATTATGAACTACTGTTTACATTTTAATTTACAAAACAATTATCAATCATAAACTCAAAAGTGTAATTGTATTTACGGCATCATTTCTTTCTAAATGATGCTCAAATTTCAATTCATGTCTGATCGAAGCTAACAAGTTAGCGCCAGATTAACCTACTAACTTCTAAATGTTCAGTGTCTGCTACTGGTCGTTTGCATTCAAACTGTTATATAAGTGCCATTCTGAAAATGATCCGATATGATCAACCATTGACTGTATTTAAAGACGGACGATGCAGCTCCACTGATTTTGGGATTGAGTCGAGGTGTCAAGGTCCTGCCAATATGCTTGCTTGACCAATTGCGAGTGAGACGTTTCACACAGGTTATTTAGCATCATTGTACACCTGAACCGTCAGTGTGATACAAACCCAAAATGGCAAAAAAAACACCTTTGCAAAGAATGTATATGACTTTTTTATAGTTTGATCCATTTCCTATCTGCTAACATTGAGGAGACAGGGTTTACGACCTACACTGCAGCCAGCCACCAGGGGGCAATCGAGACACTTTGGGGAAGCTGTCATTTCGTCCGTCTTTATGTGCAGTCAGTATGATCAACTAATACTAGAGTGTGTCACTGACTCAACCCACATGGTGTTTTTATTTCGTCCAAACTATTTTGCCAACCACCAGTTTGATAAAAGTACAGTATAGTGTCATAGCAGTTAGAAAGTCTATAGTCTCTAGGGCTAGTACTAGAGCACCAACACAGTACAACTAGTGCTGCTACAGCTGTTACACATACGACACAAGAACATAATCTAGTGATCCTGCTGCATGTTCTCTTCATGTTACTCTTATCAGTAATATATGTGTCTTACAGTGTGGACATTTCTTTTGTGTATTTCACTAGGAGAGGACAACCAGAGAGAATCCAGTCCATTCATCAGTTCAGACACCGATGGAGAAACCTATTATGAAGGCAAGAACATGGCCCTGTTTGAGGTAAGAAAATAATCATTTTTCACCAAATGTAAATTGTAAATAAATATTTAACATTTGATGCATGAATGCAAAATTGTCCACTAGACTGATATATATTAAAAGTAAATTCAAGTTGCATATAATGTATTTATTATTGTGTTTTTTTACTTGAACTATGTTAAGTGGCTTACTCTTGAGAGACAGAGATAATTATCAATATATACAGATACAATTTGTACAAGTACAAGCACAAGTATAATAATAATAATCTTTATAGGGCATTCTTCAATACCCCAGTTACAAAGTGTTTTGCTCTAGGGAGGATATGTAAATCACCAAACACCTTTTTAGTAGAAAACATAAAACCAATTCTGGTAACTTAAGAAGAAAGAAATTTAAAAGTTGTTTATCCATTTTTCTTTGCTTCTCTGCAGGAGGAAATGGACAGTAACCCGATGGTGTCGTCTCTGCTCAGCAAGCTGGCCATCTACACCAACCTGACCCAGGGTGTTCGAGAGCATGAGGAGGCAGAGAACGAGGATGGGGTCAGGAGGGTCACTGTCGTGGTAAAAAAATATTATTTTGTGAATCAGTTGAAAGTTTGACGATGTATACAAATACAGGGTTAAGCCTAAATTATCTTTTGTAGGGTTTGTTAGCTTTGACTTTTAAGAGCTTGGTGTGATTTAAAAACAATTCCTGTAGCTTTTAGATAGACTATAGCTAGGCCCCTCACACTCACCCAAAAAATATTTTTATATATTAGGTCTTGTTTCCTATGTACATACCAATAGCCAGGGGTGGGGAACCTCCGGCCAGTTGGAGCTAACACGCGAGTCAATTCATAAATACAAAAAACAACTCAGAAATACAAAGAAATTCTCATTACAGCATTTTTTCCGCAGTAAAAGAAAAAAAAAACTCAAAATTGTTGAGGCACATATTCCTTAGGATGGTCCCTTCCAGTTGGCGGATGTCAAGACAAGTGAATGTCACACATTTAAGAGAAATGGACAAATGATTATGTTTTTTGTGGAAGTAAAAGACAAGTCAGTGGGCCTAGTTTGTGTAGACGCAATTGCAGGGATGAAAGAGGCTAATTTCAAGCATCAAGCAGCCCGAACAAGACCACATTCTGACCGAGACAACGCTACACAGGCAGGTTTTGTAGCGAGGGAGCTGATAACTCAGAAGCTGAGACGTCATTCAGAGGCAGAATCTGTGAAGGAGCCTTGTTGTTGCTGTGGAGCAGCTAGAACCAGCCAAAGTGAAATTGTGCATTTTGTGCAAACACTGTGCATTTCCCTCTCCAAGAACAAAAGCCTGCTATGACAAATGAATACGCTGGTGAGCTTGCAAAACTCCTTCAGACATTTGGCGAGAGGTTTCAGGACATGAAAAGTAAACAAAAGGAACTGTGTTAAGCCGTTTAATGTGGAACCAGCTGATGTGCCCGACAACCTAAAACACACCATTTAGCTGCAAAATAGCGACTAGCTCAAACCTTAGGTACAACAACCACCCTCTGCTCAAGTTTTATAAACTGTGGGCACGTCGTGAGGATTTTTCCATCAGGAGGAGACATGCACTGAAGTTTTCATCTCTGTTTGTGCCACCTTACTGCTGTGAGCCGTTCTTTCCAATTCGGATTTTTGCAAAGACGTTGTTCCGCTCAATTCTGAACGACCTAAACCTGGAGAGCCAGCTGCGAGTAGCATCATCACCACTACCATCTGACATCTGACAACTCACCACAGATAAGCAGTTCCAGCTAGCCAACCATGAGAAAGGTTAGTTTGTATGTGTTCAGTAATTTAGTTTTACCCTCGAAGGACATTATGAACATTTTGATGGCAATTGATAGGAAAAAAATTCTGAACCCCATCCATTAATCCGCTTTTGTCCAACTGATTCTTTACAAATTAAATCGTTAAACCACATTGGAAAATATTATTTATTATTTATTTTAGGAATGTGTCGTAGCAGAAGTTTTAGATTTTTTTGAAATTTTGCAAGCTTTAATTACAGTTAAAATGGAATTGGACAAGTTACCATCCACATACTCACAAATTTCAAACCAGCCATAAAGATTTAATCAAACCTCCACTAGATTGACCGTATAAAATTCCTCGTATTGAACTACATACTACAAACTAATTTCATAATTTTCACAGTGCAATGTTCCAATGAATATTTTACTGTTGTTTTGCTGCTAAGCTCTAAACTTGTAAACTGTGACCAAGCTGATTAAAGCGGAGGTGGCTCAAAGAGTAAAGAAAAAGCGAGAGGACAGAAATACTTTGAGACACAAAGTGAGAGACAAGACATTATGACCTTTTAAAATCCATCCATATTACATCACTTCAGCTTCATGTGACACAACTGAGGATCTTTCAGAAAGCAGCGTGGGCAGCCGATTAAAATAAAACCGACTCACCGAACAAATGCAGAACACATTAGCAGCTAAACCAAACTTGTAAAAACGAATTAATGATACGTTGTCCATATAACAGCAGCATTGCTCACACATGACATTTATAAATATTATTTCGTTGAAAGTACCTTGATAACTGTAGTTTTTAACAACCTTTGAACAAAGTCACAAGATCATCTGTTGTTCGTGGTGTAAATAGATGGCCTGGCATGGGAAAAAAAGACCTGAAATCTCAAATATTTGACTTGTTATATTCTTTTAAGCTCACAGTTCATTTGCTCAAATTCAAAGTGCAGCTGTGAACCTGAGAGATGTATGTAGCAGAGGCCGTGTCCTTTACCAGTTTGCCTTCACATGCTCAGTGGTTGGATAGATTGAAAAACAAGGATTTAGTTTGGCCAGCGAACGTCCCCTCAGACTCGGTGATCCAGACACTGAGACGTGTGTGAGATCCTGGAGGAGGAGAGTGTTTGAGCGCCAGCTGGAGGCGGAGAGTGGAGGTGGTTCCTGGCGCAGGGGATCTCAGGCAGGTTGACAGGGTCAGAAAGTGTGACACTGACGCACAGTGAGAAAGAGTGTGTTTGTGTTAATGTGTATGAAAGACTTTGGTTCTTCGGTTGACTTCAGTTTCTTTGTAACAGTCTGGAATCATATGTGTTACACACCCAAAAATGAATAGCTAAAAACACGTCCATCTTAATCTTAACAACATTTTAATAACAACATCCCACTGTTCAATACAAGTAAGTTTTGTTTCAGTATATACATACAGTCTATACAGTGTGTCTCTGTTTCTAAAGGGTAAGTACAGAAACTCCCCCCTTTACAATGAGCAGGCATGCAGATTAGTAATATTTTTAACTTTGTAAAATAATAAAAAAGTTACATTTTTATAAACAAGTATTTAAAGTAAATTATTTTAACTGAACACACTGATTTTATAAAATCAGCAGGAAATAGGAAGTTAACTTTCAGTACGCTACATTTGCAGAGTATATAATGTTAACGTAATTACTGGAAAGCTTTTATATATCATTAGTGTCAATTTCGCCTTATCAACTCTTTATGTTAAGCTAAGCTAACTTGCTATTTGTAGCTTATGCAGTATTAACCAGACATAGACTGTGTTGCCCACTCCTTCACTACCCCCTACTCACTATTTTGAGACTTCTATATAGAGGACTACATAATGAGCTCATCTGCAAAATGAAAAAAACACTAACGGACACTACATCTTTGCACCAGTAGTTACATCATTGTTGCAAGATTATAAGGTTCAACAACAACAATGTTGGCCAGTGCAAAATTCCATAATAAATTTAACTTTTGTTTTTACACTTTAGTATCAATATGATTAGGGAAAAAATATGTTGAATGACCATGTTCAAATGTAGAAATAAACTTGTTTGTGCTGCTCTGCTCTTATTGCATATTTTACTGCCACAACTCGCAGGTTTGTCTCATGCCGTTCGTAAAAAATAATAAAACCGGCCTGTGAAAATGCCTGTCAATATAAACATGTCTTTAAATATTTTTTAAAACATTAAGGAGTAGAATCACCAGAGAGAGAATTCTGAGACATGCTGCCCTCTCTCCTCTTGTCTCTTTGCCATTTTACTCACTGTCAACTCCACAAGCGCAATGCCCACAAATGCATGATTGTCAAATTCTTAATATTCTGGTCTATATAGTGACAAGTGAATGATGACATAACGCTGAGCTAGCAGGGCAGTAGCTTGGTAACTTACATACTTCCAGCAGCTATATGGCAAATATGAGTGTCAAGCTGTTTGTTGCTTCCTTTTCAAATAAAGCACTTGGTGCGGTTCATTGTGTAGCCCTATTATATAATGCAGAGCATAATGGAATCCATCTGGTGGCCTTTTCATCCTCTCGGACTGGCGGACACTGAAATCCAACCACCCACAGAACATTTTAACTACTCTTATGTTAGCCACAGACTGTCCTGGTGGTGGAAACTGAACATGTGCAACAGAGAGTCAGGCTTTAAATGTCATTGAGAACATGCTTCTGGTACAACAAACACTTCCCTTCACTGTCGTTTGTTTGGCAGTGAACAACCAGAGTCTTTGGGTAAAAGACAGTAGGAGCTTGGACTCGGGCTCTGTGTAGAAGCATTGATGATGTTTCACTAACACCGCCCCCCCGGAACGATAGCTCTGCTTTTTTTTTCTTTCTTTAAGAGTGCACAGAGGCATATCTTGAGACTGAAAAGAGCACAGACAGACAGTGCAGTGAGAGTGAGGGGGAGCAACGCTGAGGCAAGTGGAGAGAGAAGAGAGTAGCAAAAAGGGAGAGGATGTGGGAGATTTGGAGATCCACATCAGTGGAGTGCAGCGGAGGCTTTTGTGTATAGAAAAATGGTACGTACACTCTGGTTTTACTATAGGAACGCTTTATGTGGTGTGATGCGATAATACTGTTACTTTGCTTACTTTTAGTGAATATTTTACCTGAGGGATGTGAAGATGACATTGTTGGTGTATCTGTGGTGTCTTTTTTTCAAAAAGACACTGTTAAGATATTCAGGGGAAAGTAACATGTTCTCATTAAATGTAAGTACATGACATCGTCTGTTAAAATTGTGAGAAAATCCCTTGTCTCAAATCACTGATGGTCAAATTATTTACTGTATATTATTATTTACACCAGGAGTGAAATTAAAAGTTGCAGACAGGACAGTGGGAAACTCCTGATATACAGTTTGTCTCTAACATTTAATTTTAAGTGTCATGTAAGCATTTTTACTATTTTTTATTAATTTCAATTTTAATTATAAAAACACTAAAATAAATCAAATTGAAAATACAAAATAATTGTTACCAGTCTTGATTAGTCAAAGGTTCAGTGTGTACGATTTAGGTGTTAGGGATCTATTGGCAGAAACTTAGTATCAAATAATCCTAGGGATGTTTTCACGGATGTGTGATCATCTAAATTGTATGAATTGTTGTTTTCTTTACCCTAGAATGGGCCCTTTATATTTAATTACTTTATATTTACATCGGGAGAGGGTCCTCTCTACGAAGGCCCTTTACAGAAGTCTAAACTGGACAAACTAAACTTTTTGAGTTTTTATGACAACTGGAGGCTTCCACAGATACTTTTCCATGTTTGGAACGGGAGGGTGAGGTGAGGGGTGTTCCGCTGCAACATGAAACTTCAACTTCAAACATCACTAATTTCTACACACTGAACCTTTAAATAACGTTTTGATCCTAATGCCTGCCAATCAAATACAAAAAGCAAATCCACTGACATGTATTTCAGTCTGTACGGTAACACAATGAATGACAAACCAACAATTGGAAGTTCTGACTGAGCAGGTTATGAAAACGTGACATTAAATTACATAAGTCAAGCCAACTTGCAAAATAAGAGCCCTCCACAATAAATACAAGAGCTTCTAAAAATGTATTGATTGGAAAAGCTTATTTGTGGTGCTATTAGTACAATTAAAAAAATTCTGCGAGTGTCTGTGTCGTTCCCTATGTTTTAGATAATAATAAATATATAAACATAAAATAGGCCTATATGTAATAAATACCATGGATACATGATTAGGAAAATATATTATCATAAATTGTTTCCACTTGCTGCGGAAATGTTTGCTCCTTGTAAATTCAGTTTAAGTGACGGGGAACAAAATGTACAGCCCTCGTTTAGTTATTAAAAACATCCATTCTCATTAAGTCAATGAGGCTAGAACTGTCCGAGTTAAATCAAGTGGGTATGTTTTCCTCGCTGAGTTTCAGCAGAGGCACCGCAACAAAAAGAAAGAATTTACTGAAAGGATCAATCAATCAATCAATTAAAAATGTATTTGTATAGCCCATATTCACAAACCCCAATTTGACACTAAGGGCGTAACAAGGTGCGACATCCTCTGCCCTCGACAAGGATCTTTTTTTATTTGATCAGCTGCACCTGCCAAAGCCCCATGTTAACTTTGGGTTGCAAATTTGCGCTAAACAAGTTGGCAATCCCCTAAAGGCCAGTATTTACAAAGGTGTGTACTCTTTGAAGAGTTGAAATAATATGAACATATTCTTTATTGTGATGATTGTGTTTTTGTTGTCCTTACCATCTATCTAGTGGTTCAGTGCACACTGTAGCCATACCATGCTGGTTTGGGATCTAACAGGGAACATTAAGGCATGTCATCTTCCCTCAGCCCAAATTCATTTATTCATGCTTTGCTCTTACCTATTCAGTATGGGCTCATAGGTAAAATGTCATAGTTCAGGTCGACACGCATCAAAATCCTCATAATGGTTTGTGATGGGATAAGTAAGGACACAGAGGATAGTGTAATTGATGATATTTTGTGCTGTCATTGAAGACCTCTCTTCCTCTCACCCCCTGTCATTTCCCCCCCTTTTCACTCCCATTTATGTGCATGTGTGTGTGTGTTTATTCACCCTCAGGTCCCCCAAATGGGAACCTTCATCGGAGTTTACCTGCCCTGCATGCAGAACATCCTGGGTGTCATTCTCTTTCTGCGTCTAACCTGGATCGTTGGGACAGCGGGAATCCTGGGCTCCTTCGCCATCGTCTCCATGTGCTGCATCTGTGTGAGTCATTTAAAAAAATCCAACAACTAAAGATCCGGACTTCCTGATGATTAGAAATAAATGTTGTCTAAAAAGAGCTGTAGAAATGAATGATAATGCGAAAGAAAAATGTTTGTTGAATGATGAAAAAAAAAACGAGTCCCTCTTGGCTATTCTGTATCATCCTATAACTGCTTGAACCGAACAATGACATGTCTGAGGTCGAGTCTGCGATTTACGACATAAAAAAGAAAAGAAAACTGGAGGCCAGTCAGTGCTCCCTCCTCTGAAGCTGTGGTGTGTTGATTAACATCATTAATCTCCATGCCTGAGCTCAGGGGAGAGTCCCCAAAACAAGCACAAAATTAGTGACTTATTTACAACCCCGATTCATACGTCAGTAGCTCCAGATGGCTAAACAGAGAGCTGACTGTTTGAAAAGTTTGAACTTAAATGCTCAGCACTCATGTGATGTGATGTGAACAATCTGCACACAACACCCTCTCACAATATACAGATGGGTGACAAATTCAAGGGAAAACCAACATAAAGTGTCTCAGTAAGGTGTGGAGCCATTATCAGACCAGCTAAACTGCACCTTGACATTGATTCTATAAGACTCTGAACTCAGGAGGGATGATCGCAGCTCATTCGAAAGATATTTTCTTCATTTGGTGACGATGGCGGTAGAGAGCGCATCACTATCACATCTATTACATCAGTGGGAAATCCCCCTCAGGTGTACAGTTGAGATCTGGGGACTTTGAAGGTCACAGCATATAATCAAATTATTCAGTGACCCCCCCCTGTGGTGTTGTGCCTTGCATCCGGGTGGAGACCACTCCCATCAGGATAGATGTGTTTCACCACAGGATTAAGGCAATCACCCAGAATGAATTGGTGTTGATTTGCAGCGAATGGTAGAGCAGGACACAAAACATGGCAGCAAATCCCCCCCCCCCCCCCCCCCCACAGTATAACAGACACCGAACTTTAGGGGTCAATCATTCAAGCCTGTACCGTTCTCTCCCTCCTGTTGAGAATATGATGAGCAATGGCCATGCCCCTTTTTTCTATGTCTCTGCAGACCAGTGCCTCTGTTCTGAATGGTCTGATGTGCATTCATCTTGGTATTGAGAGATTCATGCTCTGTCGTCAGATTGATCACGTCACATGAGTTTCTGTTCTGTTTTTCCTTACACATCACACTTATGCATGAGCGTCGACGACCACGTCAACCACGATTTCCTACCCTGTGGAGCCTCAGATCTGAATGCAGAGTTTACACAAATTATGTTTACATGGACAGCAATAATCAGATATTACCCAGATTAACAGATTAAGAAAATAGTCAGAATGAGGTCAGACAAGGAATAAACAAATAATCTTAGTAAGACGTGGAGTCATTTCGACATCAACATTTATGGCAGCTACCAACTGCTTGTAGTCATAATCAGATGAGGCTCTGTAACAGGAATGTGAATGGACTGTTCCATTAACAACACATGTAAACATCACATTTGAAATAATGTCTTATTCAGAATAAGGTCAAGAATCAGAATGTTGTTTGCCATGAATCTTTGTCATTGTTGCTGTTGAAACACCGACCAGTTGAGCAGCCTTTGGAACTGATGCTCCTGCCATCTGTCCCCCAACAATGAACCCTCTTTCATAGTCAATTAGATGTTTTCCTCTTGCCCTCTTGACACAAAATCTAAATCAACAAGCCCTGTTCAGCATATATATATACGTGTCATAGAGCATGTACTGCCTCAGTGTAGAATCATCTGCTTTATCAATTCTGAAAAATATGGAAGCCTTCTCTTTTGTGTTTGTTAGGCATCGAGGTCCAGACTCTAAAACAGGGGTGGTGAAACTTTGGGTCATTAAAATTGTTATAATATAACATTCAAAACGATGTTATAATATCCACAAAATATTTTAACCCCTTTTTAATGCAATGACAACAAATGCTTCTCTTTGGCGATTTGTCTGATGTCAGATGGTAGTGATGATCATGCTACTCACAGTGGGTTTTTGCCAAACCAACTAATCGTCACCTTTTGTTTTGCCATTCATGGCTTACAAAGACAGTTATTCCTCCCTCGTATCAAACTAAGCAGAAATCCCTTGCACAAACATGGAGAACATTCCGCACCTATTTTTCCTGCTACGATGCTCGGCAGTGACGACACATAACAGCTACATGTGTTCCGTTTACCCTGACTCTGACCCAGCCGATATACAGCCAGAAGGGACCACTCTGAAGGACGGTGGTCTATTTTATGTTGTTTTCTTTTGTCGCGGAAAAAAAGAATCCGAGATTAATTTGTTTATATTTCAGTTGCTTTTTTGTACTTAAGATTGCCTCGCGGGCTGGACCAAATTGTTTCCACCCCTGGTTTAAAAAGAGGACTTTGTGCACTTTGGAATAGGCATGAGTGAGCGGATTGCCATGGGTTGATGATTTGTGACTGTACTTGTATTTCTTTCACCATAGCGTGCCCAGCATTTCAAGATTCAAGATTCAAGATTCAAGACTTTATTGTCATGTGCACAACAATTACATTTAGCAATGGCAATGAAATGCTTGGGTCACAGGCTCTCTTCTAGCATTTGTCTTTTCTACATGTTAATGCATTTGTTTTATGTTGTTTCCCGTTTAACAATACAAAAAGTTGGGGCTCTTTTGTTCAATGATAAAAGGAACTAAAACTCTGGTATCTCGTATTAACAAGTTTAATGATTGATTCAATGATTTAATTATTTGATAAAAACTGAATATACCCAGCCCTATACAGTGATGGGTGATAACATTACCCTTGATTAGCAAAATCCATGTGTGTGATGTTTTAAGCAAGCTTGAATACAGCAATTACAGCTTGAACCTACAGTTTATCATCTGAAACACATGTATTTGATACAGTATTAATTTTGCACTTGCAATAATCCAACACAGCCACCTCTTTTCATCTTGTTTGGTTCCTGTACATAACATCTATCCTCCGTCTCTCCTTGCAGACATTGCTCACAGCCATATCAATGAGTGCCATAGCAACCAATGGAGTTGTCCCAGGTACATGAAATGAAATGTTGCATTTATTAATCGACTTTTAATTTCCACTTTAAATATATAAATGCTTTGATTTGGAATTACATCTGCAGCTTGGACAGACACAATCACGTCTCAATTTGAAATGCTAGAATTTTAAAGATCTGGCAAAGTTATTCAGACTGATTAACAACCTCAACAGCATTTGCATTGGTGGATTATGGTGGTTTCATTATGACAAAACAAAGACACTACACAAATCAAAGCCAGCAAAATTGTATTAATAATTATAGTTACCCTGTACTATTATTTTTGTTCACAATCAACCCTTCTGTGGTGAACAAAATTAAAGTGTCTCTCCACTTGAATTCATAGATAAATCTTAGGGGGAAAAGACAAACTGAGCTTGTGCATGGACCCTGAAAACTGAGTTCCTTTTATTTGTAGATATTTTCAGAAAACTATTTAAAGAAGGTTAAAGAATTAAAGAAATATGATTAAGTTTAAAATTGAAGAAATTTCTTTGGTAACAATCTAATTGGTGATCATTTTCTCTAAAGCTGGTGGCTCGTACTACATGATCTCCAGATCTTTGGGTCCTGAGTTTGGAGGAGCAGTGGGACTCTGTTTCTATCTGGGCACCACCTTCGCTGGATCCATGTACATACTGGGCACCATAGAGATTCTGCTGGTATGTTTCCACCGCCTGAGATACAAGAGGATATTAGGCGTTACCTCTGCTGCACAGATTTATATTATTTACCCTCTCACTGCTTTCTCCCCACTGCCAGACGTACATCGTTCCAACAGCAGTATTTAAAGAAGGGGAAGACGCAGCAATGCTCAATAACATGCGTGTGTACGGCACAGGCTGCTTGGTCCTAATGGCACTGGTTGTGTTTGTAGGAGTGAAGTAAGTTTACGCACACACACACACATACACACACACACACACACACACACACACACACACACACACACACACACACACACACACACACACACACACACACACACACACACACACACACACACACACACACAAACTCATATCTGTTCCCCTCCTCTCTGCAGGTATGTGAACAAACTGGCTCTGGTGTTTTTGGCGTGTGTGATTCTCTCCATCATGGCCACTTATGCAGGAGTCATCAAGACGCTCATCGAACCACCTGACTTTAGGTGAGTTACTTAAAGCAAAAATAATAATTTTTCATGATCACATTTTTTTTTACATATTCTTATCAACAAAATGCCAAATCAAACTCATCCATTGCCCAATGTTAGGGCACATTTATTCCTACTTGCTGCTCAGAGATCAAAGATACAAACACTAGGGCAGTGTTGTTCGGCCTTTATCCAGCAGAATCAGTGTCTGTTTTTAAAGTGAGAGCCAGACATGGCGGGACAGATGCTGTTGTGTTACTTGTTGCACTTCTGATTTCTACACGTGGCGTGCTATTAAAGTCCCACACTTCGGCGCCACTATGCTGGCCTTGTTTGCTGCATTCTAAACATACAAAACTGGCATAATGAGGAGTCTTCTTGATGGCAAAAATGTCCAAAAGGACAGATGAAAAGAAATCATTGCTGCTGCCATTTATTGTGACGTTACCTCACACTTAAATAGTTTGTAATTTCAATAACTAGCACTTTACATCCAAAACTATCAAAATGCACAGTTTATCAGCTCTCTAAGTTTCTTTAATATTCATATGAATATGAATATTAAAGAAAGTGACAAAAAAAACTATAATTGAATCTGCTCCATAATTAATAGGTTCTTCTTTGACCCAAGCCCTTCCACCACGTTTCAAGAAAATCACTTCAGTAGTTTTTGTCTAATCCTGCAAAAATACAGCAATAACTTTTGATTATCAGTATATCACCAACATATTTATTCAGAACAAGTTTGATAATTATGATTTAAACAGCTAAGTTTAACACATTCACTCTATACAGTTGATTTAGATTATAGGTAATATGTAGGGACAAGTCAAGACATTTTAACTAGTTTCCATGCTTGTCAGGGAATCCCACCTGTTCAACTGCTGCACCCCTAATACCAATTTAACTAGGTAACAGCTCCTCCTATCTTAACACTGGGGCCACACTGGATGTGTGACACACGTCTCAGGCACGTCTCCTGCGTGCGAGCCATGCTGCTCTTCTAGAGCCATCTCCGCAGCAGAATTGATATGTTGCGTCTTGCCTCTGTCTGCTGCACCACCCCTCACCTGAATCCTGCAGAGTATTTGATGCGTCTGTGCAGAGAACCTCCCGTTGCGTTGTGCATGTGTGAAAGAAAATTACGGAGAAAGTCTGCACCCAATTATTTGAAGATCCTTTGCATGGCATGTCTGAAAACAGCTAAATATAAACGTTTGCGACGCTTCCTGTACCTGTTTTAAAGTAAAAGCCCTCCAGTGTTTTCTGTTGACTGAATCCATTCTTTCTTTTTAACAAGGTTTTTATTCTTGTTGTAGGACAGGATGCACAGCTTCATACCTGCCATTTAGTGAAGTACATAGGGTACTTTAATTTGAGGAAATACAGTAGTAATACCAGAAACCTAGCAGCTCTGCAGCAGACATGCCACACACTCCCATGCACACAGTGTGGCCCAGGCATAAAAGCTTGCACAGTAGCTTTTAATAAATTTAATCTAATAAAATTTTAACAGTCCTGACTTGGTTTATGTAAAACGCTGCACATGAGGAGTTAAAAGCAGCTCATTAATCTTAAAGTTGTCTGGTCAATAAAAAAAACCTTCAAAGGAAGCCACAGCATAGACAAACGCTCCCATTTAAATACACTACACATCTCTGTCTCTCTCTGTCTCTGTCTCTACAGTGTGTGTTTGCTGGGGAACCGCTCATTGAAGAACGAAAAGTTTGAAACGTGTGCAAAGACAGAGCTTGTGAAAAACAAGACTGTGACCAGCAAGCTCTGGCCGCTCTTCTGTGACAGCGAATACCCCAATGCCACCTGTGACGAATACTTCATGTTGAACAACCTGACAGAAATACAGGCCATACCCGGGCTTCTGAGCGGAGTCATCAAAGGTGAGGAGGAAGACGTGGACGGAGTCTGAGCCCGAATCCAGTGGTAGTTCCTATTGTATAAGAAAACGATAAGAAACTGAAAAGTAGTTGCCAGATTCTCCTTAGCTTCGAATCCTTAATGTTCCTCCATCTCTTTCTGCTCTTATCTCCCTGTCAGACAACCTGTGGGGGAACTATGGTCCAGCTGGTATGTTGATAGAGAAGAAAACCCAGCCTTCAGTACCGGCCCTGGAAACATCTAACGACATCACCAAGTATTATGTCTTCAATGACATCTCCACTTACTTCACTCTGCTGGTGGGGATATACTTCCCCTCCGTCACAGGTAGATCCTTCTAAACAGCACTCCTCCCTGTCAAAGACCAAAACATATGATCTGAATTGACCTGTCATGGTTGTAATTTTAACTGTGTGTGTGTGTGTGTGTTTTACTTTAGGTATAATGGCTGGTTCTAATAGGTCTGGTGATCTCAGAGATGCCCAGAGGTCGATCCCAATAGGAACAATAATGGCGATTCTCACCACCTCTTTCATCTGTATCCTCTTGTCTAGTATCTTCCGTGGTGTGTGTGTGTGCGTGTGTTCCTGTCCTGATATCTATGTGAGGACCATCTTAAGCATAGAGCCTACCGAGTGAAGACATATTTGGAAAGTGACGAAGGTTTGACCCATTTTCCTCAAAACTTGGTTGTAGGGTTAGGATTAGAATTAGGTTTAGGTTAGGGTTAGGCATTTAGATTGGAGGGTTAAGGTTAGGATAAGGGGTTAATGAGTGTATTATGCCAATGAGTGTCCTCACTAACATTGAAGATAGAAGTATGTGTGTGTGTGTGTGTTTTAGAGATCTATTGAGTTCAGTTTGTAAATGAGTTGGCAAACATGATTCTGCTTGGATGATTCTGGATTTTATTCATTTGTCCTGTAGTGTCACAGATCTGGGCCCTGTTTCAGAAAGTGGGTTTAGTGTTTGTCAGCCCCCACAAGACAGGGTGAAGGTACTCGCAGTGATGAGCCCCCCCTTACTCATGCAATGTACAATAGAAACTAATTTAGGCTAAGTTTGAGTATGAGTCTGCACACAAAGTTAAATATAAGTGAATACTATTTAAGTGATTATCATATATAAAGTAATAAAAAAGTTTTGTAATTACAAAGTTGAGAATAAGGGCGTAAGCAAATGTAGTTTGGAGATGGAGTTGTTTCTTCAGGTGAAACATTGTGAAGTGTGTGACCCTGTTGTCAGTCATGTAGTATGAATTCCTGCTCACAAGACAGCAAGTTGTGAACTGCACAGCAATCTTTGCAATTCGTGTAGTCTGAACTTGGCATAACCTGCACGTCAGCGGAACTAACCCTGAGTCATCTCTCTGCTCCTCCTGAGCCTGAACCAACTTTCTAACCAACTTTCTAACACGTCGCTTGATTTCCTCATTTATATAAAAGCACATGAATCCTGATTGGACATGAATTTGTTACCCAAGACCTTCCTTTGCTTATGTTTCCTCTTATATGATCAATCAGTCATCGGTGTAAGGTCAGAGATGGCGATCTCACTGAGATTCAACTGTAATAGTACTGTAAACAGTAATAACTGTAAATATATATTTTTTAAACGTGTGAATTTTAAGATAGTTAAGACTGATCTATGAATAATCATTTCTCACGGTGTGATTAGTCACTTTGATGGGACGGTCTCACCATAGTTGTCATATATTAATGAGTGAGCGGGACTGAAAAAACTAAAACTAAGAAAAACTAAAAACTAAGTGTAGTTGAAAGTACAGTTTGTGAGATAGGCAGATATTTGTGGTATTAGTAGATAGATGTATTTGTGTTAATTGATCAACTTTTTTCCAAATTGTTCTAGCTCCACTGGTTAAAACGGAAGCTCTGTGCTTTCATTTCCCGTTACCATGGTGAATTGCAGAATCAGAGCTCCATTGATGATGGCTTTTTTCGTACTCATTCACGGGGCCCACGCTTAATTCAGAATAATAATGTCTAAGATGAACAAACCCAGGTCAGCTGTTTTGGAACCCACATCCACACCAAGGTTCTGAATTTGTGAAACAGGCCTCAGGCTGTTATTGAAAAGCAAATACAAGTATTTCCATCTTAATGCCATGCTCAGACATCTCCTGTGTGGTCTTGTTTGGAGCCTGTATTGAAGGAGTGGTACTGAGAGACAAGTAAGTGAGTTTTGAATTGACTTTGACCCACTCATTGTGACCCAGCAGAAAAACAAGTGGTACAGATTATTGTAGTTGGTTGTACTGAGATAATCAATGGAACCAGGTATACATTTCCTTATTCAATGTATAAAGTTTTATGAGTGTTAACTATAATTAACTAAAAGACATAACAGTGTGCATGTGTGTGGGTGTTTCAGGTTTGGTTACTCTGTAAAGAAGAACCCAGTGATTGGTATTCTGGCCTGGCCTTCACCCTGGGTGATTGTGATTGGCTCCTTTTTCTCCTGCTGTGGAGCAGGACTTCAGAGCCTCACTGGCGCCCCCCGGCTGTTGCAGGCCATCGCTCGGGACGGCATCATCCCATTCTTACAGGTCAGTGCTGCAGAGATTCTTCATATGCCACAGACCTGTGTGCTTTTACAATCCGTGGACACTGACAGTGACTCTGCACATTTCTTTGCTGATTTTCAGACAGCAGGACTTAAAGCCCAATGATTCCATTTTATGGACATTGATTTAATTTTTATAAAGAAATCTCACCTCACTTCCTCACAAACAGATGCCTTCATCAGGCTCAAATTCACGATTTGAATTTATTCATGAAAAGTTTATGCAATTTAGAGTCTTACGAATCTTGGTAAGAAAACAACAACAAAAAAACGTCAGATTTAGAATAAGAATTTCTTGAAAGAATGTCCTTGCATTGTTTTAAGATAACTTTTTCAGATTAATTAATTTACTAATATAATGAATCAGTTACCATCTACAAAAGGTTTGTACTGAATATGCTGCGTTACAGTGAGATTCCTCCCATAAAAAATACAGAACTTTATCTGGCAATTACAGAAGCTGATGTGTACCAATGATGATAAATGTTTATTTTTTTATTATTATGTTTCTGCCATTTCATTTAGCTCTGTACAGACCGTCTTCCTCTGTATCTCTGTCCTCCTCAGGTCTTTGGTCATGGGAAGGCCAACGGCGAGCCGACCTGGGCTCTGTTGCTGACAGTGGGGATCTGTGAGATAGGAATCCTCATCGCTTCTCTGGATGCTGTGGCCCCCATCCTCTCCATGTATATTACTCAACACTTACTAAAAATATGCTACACTTTCTACATCATATGCAAATATACATTTTTTATGTACTTTATGCTATTTTCTCTGGCCAGTTTTTCACCTATAAATGTTATGCATGTGGTAATTTTTTTTTAATCTTTCTTATTGATGTGTTCACTCATCTTCTCAGGTTCTTCCTCATGTGTTATCTGTTTGTCAACCTGGCCTGTGCTGTACAGACGTTGCTCCGCACACCCAACTGGAGACCTCGATTCAAGTTCTATCACTGGTGAGAACAGCTTCGAACTTTGACTGTGTCCATACTCACATGTTCTGGTCACTCAACTAGCAAAAGTGTCTGGTTTCTGTACACATGTGCATGTGTGTGTGTGTGTGTGTGTGTGTATCTTGTAGGACCCTGTCCTTCTTAGGGATGAGCCTGTGTCTCTCCCTTATGTTCATCTCCTCCTGGTACTATGCCCTGGTTGCCATGGTGATAGCGGGATGTATCTACAAGTACATTGAGTACAGAGGGTGAGTCTGAACATTTCAGGTTAAGGGACCAATTCAAAAGTGCTCTTAACTCTCCATCAGTGGTCGGATTCAAGCACAAAATTACCACAGCCTTGATTTATATGTATTGTACATAAGATTTACACAACTAACACAACACAAGTGTTTCCAGTCTTTTTTTATGTCAGAGGTGCAGCCACTTTTTGTTGTTACATTATTTCTGAACCATTCAAAATAAATGCTTTGAAAGTTAATTTAACAATCATCAAGTGAGCTTGTACCTCACACCCCCGATTCCTGATGCAGATGGATTTAATGTCAAAAATCTTGGTCAGGATGGGAGCTTGTTAAACATTAACTATTCTGTTACTAAACATTTGGAAAAATGATCAAAGTTTCTTTATTTGGACCTTTTCCTTGTAGGGCAGTGAAGGAGTGGGGAGATGGTATCCGAGGCCTGTCCTTAAACGCAGCACGCTACGCTCTCATCCGACTGGAGGAAGCACCACCACACACCAAAAACTGGAGGTGAGCATGTCTATGTGTATGTGTGTGTTTGTGTATGTTTGTATAAAACACGTTTATTTGACAGATTCTTCATTTTACTTGTTAAAATACCACTGGTACTGATAAGTGTGTGTGTGTGTGTGTGTGTGTGTGTGTGTGTGTTGTGACTTTCTGTAATTATGAAGTTGTCTATTGTACGCATAATTGACAACATTCAAGGCTCCAGTCATAACCTTTGGTTTTGGATTTCTGATTTTTTATACACAAATAGTAGCAGCCCTATTTTCCTCATCAGTTAATCTCTTCATTGTTTACTTAGTTGATCAATAAACTCAACAGTTTTAAGTATAAAATATCAGTAAATCCCCAAACAGTTCAATCAAATTCAAATTGTCATTCAAATAGATTTTAAATTATGGATCAAATTCACATTTTATTTTCCAAAATGTTCAGCTGTACAATCTACTTCACGTGTAAGTGGTTTGAATTCATACAATCGGTTTCACTATGTTCTTGTCTTCAGGCCTCAGCTGTTGGTGTTGTGTAAGATGGACTCAGACATGGCGGTCAAACACCCCCGTCTCCTGTCCTTCACCACGCAGCTCAAAGCTGGGAAGGGACTGACCATTGTCTGCTCAGTCCTGGAGGGAACTTATATGACGCAGGGCAACCAGGCCAAGTTGGGAGAACAGGTGTGTTCATTTTTTGTCAGTCATCTGCGCTGCCTTTGTCCTCTCTGGTGTGAAGTGGATGGAAATACTGGATGAAACTGAATGTTAAGATTCATTTCGAGGCAGACTTTGTTAAAAGCTGTTTTTCATGCAACAGATAAGATTTCAGTTCTTAAGCTCAGAGACACCGTTTGACTCTTTCCGACAAACATAACACAAGGTGCTTAATCAACTATTTACCACCCTTATCATTAGATTTTTAATGATTCGGAAAATTAGGGGTAATGTTAATGTAGGCGACATATGCATTGATAAAATATTGGTGTGCATGACGAGACTCTCGTTTGTGTCTGATGTTGGACTGTCTGAGAAGTTGCATTCCTCATCATGTTGAGCATGAAAATAGACAACAGCCATGACACATAAATGATTAAATAAAACACACAAATAACATGATGCTTTTCTAATGTGATTTTAGTGTGCAGATTAATGCAGTTCACACAAAATGTTATGAGTGACAGTGGACAACATCAGTATGTTGTATTTTAAAACCGATACCAAGTCATCGCTCATGTTCTGTGTGCTTGTGAACTCAGTTGTCTTTGTCCCTGTTCAGACCTGATAGTAACATCAATTCTGACAGATCCGATCACAAGTGGACAGTGTGAAGTATGAGTTTTCAAACCTGGTATTAAAATGTGTCCTGAATGTATCTCCTGTGACGACTTGGGATCAGATCTAACTTTCCCGCTCTATGTGCAATTGCACACACACACACACGTCATTTTTGTTCGTAAGACAAGAATTATGCTTTTTACAAGAATTATGTCAGAGGTTACAGATGTGTCCTACAATAATGTTTTAGTGTGTGTGGGCCAGGGGGTACTGAATGTGCTGTGTGCAGATCTATATGAAGAAAGATTTTACCGATTTGAAAAAACAAACAAAAAAACAAAAACATTAGGATATGGTGATGTGTTGATATTGTAGGAGTGGCCACAAAAAAATCAAAGTATGTGCACAGAGAAGAGTCAAAATAAATTTGATTCATTGTGAAACTGAAGCCGGTCAGAGGACATCAGCTGAGTGGGCTGTCCTTCATATGTGACCCAGGACACATTTACATTGAAACAGTGAAAAGAAATATGGCCTCGGAATGTGTTTTTTGTGATCGGATCTCAGGACACATTTGGGTGCATTCAGATTTGTTCTGATGCCAAGGACAGATGTTAATACAGTAACAGGTCTGAACAGGATTGTTTGAGAAAAATATATGGTTATTGCTTATTGTATTTTTTTATGTTCTATTTTATATTAATATCAGTTAATATCAGTGTGAACTTGGACAAAAATACTTATGTTATTTGCACATTTTTTGACACAGGAGATTGTCAGTTGTGACCTAATTTAGCCCCACTGGATAATGTCCTGTATAACCCAGACATCGCAAGCATTGACTGGGAAAACACTACAATGTGTGTTTTATATAACAAGTTTTCATTTCGTTCAAATTTTTTCATCAACTAAACTCTCACTTCTCTTCCCCTTTCTCACTCTCCTGCCTTGCTCGTTTCATTTACTTCCTGCAGAACTTAAAAGCCGCCATGGTTGCAGAGCGAACAAAGGGTTTCTCCCATGTGGTGGTTTCGTCCAACCTGCGAGATGGTTTCTCCCTCCTCATCCAGTCAGCAGGACTGGGAGGAATGAAACACAATGCCGTCCTGATGGCCTGGCCAGTGGGCTGGAAACAGGCCCGGGACTCCTCTGCGAGGAGGAATTTTATAGGTAAAAGACAGAGGAGTGTGTCAAAGGACACAAATGACAAGATGAGATCATTTCATGTTCATTCCGTTCATATTGTCTCATCTCTGCAGCTTCACTTCTGTGGAACAAGGCCAAATAAATCACATAACTTTCTAGTACCAATAAAAGGCATTTAAATAAGTCGGCATAACAGTTCTAATATCATATTAATTCCAAATATTTTCCCCACATTTCTCTTAACTTTGCAAGACAATTCGTCCCATATTTCAAAAAATGTACTCTGATTAATGCCTTCATTAAAAGTTACAAAAACATAACCCCCACCCATCTCTCTTCCTCCAGAAACCGTAAGAGAGACGACAGCAGCACATCAAGCTCTGCTGGTCGCTAAGAACATCGACCACTTCCCTAGTAACCAGGAGCGTCTGAAGCAGGGAACCATTGACGTGTGGTGGATCGTACATGATGGTGGACTGCTCATGCTGCTGCCATTTTTACTGAGTCAACACAAGGTACGTTTGTCTGTGTGTTGTCTAAATGTCCTGTGTACTTTTAATTTATTGTGTTTTTTGTGTGTGCAAAAAAAGTATTTACAGCAGAAACATAGATTATATAGATGATTCAATAGGTGTAGATGGACTGTATTGATTTAGTATTGATAATAATCTGCAGGTATGGAGGAAGTGCAAAATGAGGATCTTCACAGTAGCACAGATGGACGACAACTCCATCCAGATGAAGAAAGATCTCCAGATGTTTCTGTATCATCTGCGACTGGACGCAGTGGTGGAGGTGGTGGAAATGGTCAGTGAGTCTGCAGTTACACTCTCATGCAGGCTACTAAAGCAAGTGCTAATTGATGACTTTTAAGTGCTCTAGATAAGATTGACAATCACAGCAAATCAATCATATAAAATATTTTTTTTATTTAACTCTGGATAATGAATTTGCCAACCTTCTCTGTGTCCCTGCAGCATGAGAGCGATATCTCAGCCTTCACCTACGAGAAGACGCTGGTGATGGAGCAGAGATCTCAGATGCTCAAGCAGATGCAGCTGTCTCGCACTGAGAGGGAGAGAGAGGTACAGCGATGCACATTTCACACTGTAGAAAAGACACACAGCCCACAAGAAAGAAAAACCTACAGGCTTCATTATACTGCTTTTGACTCATTATACAATAAGGTATAACATTATAATGCACCAAATGATATGCTATATAATTTTTAAAAAATCTTTAAATTTTAAATAAAATTATGTGACACACATGATGAGTAATGTTCAAACAGACATTCTAAATAAAGTGTTACAAAAAACAACTTAAACATATTGTCACTATATGCTAAATACTTTAAAAACACTTGTTGAACACAATGTAGAAATTATACACTGTAAAATAAAATGAGTTGCTTTTACAAAAAAAAGGATGGAAACTAATATGAGAAAAAGTTTACATAAGATGGCGAGTCAAAAATAATTAAGTCAAAGTCAGTCTAATATTTCTGAGGCAGTGAGTTTCTTATCTTTAGTAAATCAAATGTGTTATATTTTACTGTGCACATCACACTGCAAACAGCACAATAGTAATGGAGATAGAGAGGAAGGTGAAGCATAAATCCCCGTGACCTGTTCTGCTCTTGTTGAACTTGAACTCTTCCCCAAACCTGGCCTTGTGATTGGGCGGCGGGCTCAGATTCAGAGCATCACAGATGTGTCACGCGGCTCCATAAAAAGGAAGACATCGTCTCGTGTTGGCGACCCACCCCTCAACACCCTGTGTATACCAGAGGATGAGGTAGCCACGGCAACCAAACAGCCAACCATGGTGCCATTGGTCCATCCATTAATCACGACATCCCATCTCTCCATCACCATCCTTTCAAGACACCTGCAATTCTCCCCCATCCACTGTACTGTACATGCTGCCTGTGCAGAGCCACCGGGACATAAAGCTGCGATTAGAGGAAGACAGATTCTTCACTGAGTGACTTCTCATGTGCAGCAGAATCCCAGTAATAGAGCTCAACACAAGACTCAAACCAGTTCTTTCTAATCAACCTGCTGCTGCAGGACAACTAACCATCATGTTCACCTCCTCAGAGTTAGTCTAATCACTGCTGTCCACAACAGTTTTTTACAAATAAAATCTGTCTGCACCATCATATAGTGAAACTGATCATGACCTGATGGAGCATGTTTATAGTTTATAGCAGCAGACTTATTTTTCAGGATTCTGCAGAATCCCCACTAGCCAGCAGTGTCTGTACTGTTTGGACTTTGCCTCATGTCAAAATCTTTGACTGCAGTGTTGCCTGTGTTTTTTGCACCAGAGAACTGGATTAGCAAACTTTAACTAGTAGGTAAAAGAAGTTTTTGGTGTCATTTGCTTTTGCTGTCATTGGTCGTTTCTTGCTCAGGTAGCAAAAGCTCCTCACCACTGCCCCCACACCAAGCAGAGGGAAACTACAGCTCCCTTATTTGAACTGTTTCTGGTATTTTACAGGACGCTCTCTCTGAATTCAGTGCCAGGTCTAATATTAGATAAGTTGAGACACGTTAAATAAAGATCTCCTTAGAGGCTGCATTTTCCATTAATTGATGACGGATAAACTCTGATTAACTAGTGTACAAGTGTATGCAAATGAAGTATATGCTTTTCATATTAAAACGGTGCAAGAGAGATTACATAAAACGCAATTGCAATTGTGTTGGATTGAACTATACAGTGAATTTTAATAATGAATTGTTCTGACCCCTCAGTAAATTGTCATATATACAATCATGTGCATCAGAGCGGGGAAGCTGAAGTCTGACCATAAGTGATTGTATGTACTTGAACACACTAGTAATCATTGTGTTGTTTCGGTCCGAGTGTTGTTGTGACACTTGGGGCAGATGTCATAACAACAGACGTGTGTCCATTCATTTCACACCTTCATTTACATTCATCACCATTAAACTGCCTCTCACCTGACTGCTCTGTTAACATCCACAATTCTTTTGTTTTCCCTTCATGTTTTTAGGTAAAGTAATGATTTACACTATCTCCTGCTTCAATGTTGTAAAAACCTGTTGCTTTAGCTGAAGAAGTTCTGTGTTACTTTAATTAAAGGTGCTCAGGATGATGACACTAATGCTGAAAACATCATCTGACCTGTCCTTTATTAGGCCCAGCTGATCCACGACCGCAACACGGCCTCTCACTCTGCAATCACCGACAAAGCTGCAGGCGCCACACCAGATCGTGTTCACATGACCTGGACCAAAGACAAACTGGTCAACGAGAGGAACAGACAGAGAGAAAACATGGCGGTCAAAGACCTGTTTAATATGAAACCGTAAGTAAATCCAGCTCAGCTAAAGACACGCTTCCCTGACCTGACTTGTCACACAACTCACACAATATAATTTATTTGTTTAAGTGGATATTTGTATCTATTATATGTACAACTGTTTTTACAACGATAATCGAAAAGCTCTTAGCAGCTATAAGTCTACTGAATTTTTTGCTATTTTTAGAATTTTGAGTACTGCAGCCTTTATCTCATCATTAATGTTTTTGTTGTTCTTGTTTTCTTCTAGTGAGTGGGAGCACCTGTAAGTCACTTTGTTTTTCACCTTTTGATTGCCTGTGCATGAACTCACTGTGTGCATGTGCATATTTAGGTTTGTGAGAATCATTTCTGCTGGTGTGCTTGTGTTATTTTAAAGAAAGATGGATTATGCATCTCTCACTGTACAAAAATGAAGCAACAATATTCCAGATACAGGTGCTGCCATCTTGCACTGTTTTTCATTAGGAGCCAGGTTTTGGTCAAACATTTATTTGACGTGTCCTCTGACTTTCAAATGTGTCGAGTCCCATCTGCTAACATGGGGAAGGTGGCGTGTATCACCTATACTGCAACCAGCCACCAGGGTGCAATCCATTACATAACATTTGCCTTACATTTCATTTAGCTGACGCTTTTATCCAAAGCGACAACAATCCAGATGTTGTTGGCTTCACTTTTGGGAGCTGTCATGTCATCCATCTTTTTTTATAATAATCGATATGTGAAAATTGCTCAACGGTTCAGTGTCAGTGCTGCATGTGTTTACTCATTTATATTGAACCACATGATCTATGATTGCTGATTCTGTGCACCTTGCAGATTTTAGATTTAAAACATTTAACCAAAAACTGACTTTGCTTGACGTAGTGGGCTGTTTTTCACTTCAGTCAGGGCTGTTACTAATGTCTCTGGTTTAATGCAGCAACCAGTCCAACGTGCGGAGGATGCACACTGCGGTGAAGCTCAATGAGGCGGTTGTCAAGAAATCCCAAAATTCACAGCTGGTCTTGCTCAACATGCCAGGCCCACCGAAGAACATGAAAGGGGACGAAAACTGTATCCTTTGTCAGCCAATCAGCTGTTCATTTAGTCACTCATTCTGACAGCCAATCATGGCATATTACAGTAATATTTGAATGTTCAAGAACATTTTGTGAAATATGTGTATTTGCTTTCTCAACAACAGAGAGATGGGAGGATTGGCACTCAAGTCTACAATAAATATTAAGCTTGAGCCAACATTAGCTCAAATTAGATTAAAGACTGGTAACAGGTTAACAATTGACCTAGCTTTGTAAATAAATGATCAACATTTTTACAATTCAGTTGGTAAAGAATTTAACAAAGAATTGAATTAGTGATTTTTAGAGGTATATTTATTTATATATTTATTAAGTTTGGATTGAGTTAACCCAGTATTAGTCCAAGCTTGTGGCTTGAGCTTCATTCTACATTTTAGACTCAGGATGTTTAAATTCTCATTACTTTCAGACCAATGAATGAAAAAAAAATGTATGTGTAGAAATAGCATTAAATATCCTAATGTTAGTGTAATACAATGTGGCTCCACTGTTAACTTACTTAATAAATAAGAAAATCCAATTCATTAGACTGTATTTGCTTGGACCCATGACCTCAGTATTTCTAAAATGATGGCAATAGCATTAAAACCTTTTTACCTTGTATTATTGTAATATTTCTACTACTGCATTAATATGTGAGTTCAATTTTCCAGTATTAGTTGACCAAAGTAAAGCTACTTTTAACTGTTTTTGTGTAAAAGCTAAAATTGAGAAGTATTGTAGTGGAGTAAAAAGTACAATATTGTACGGGATGTCCTTAACCATGATGTGTCTCTCAGATATGGAGTTTCTGGAGGTTCTGATGGAAGGCTTAGATCGCGTCCTGTTGGTTCGTGGAGGAGGTAGTGAGGTCATTACCATCTACTCGTAGCACCAACAATTCCGACCTGTTTAAAAGGATACTGGAGAAAACATGGTTGGACAGTGGGAACGCAGATGGCAGGAGGCGTTTAACAAAGGAGGGCCTGGCTTCAAGCCGGGACATGGACAAAGATGTGTGGCAGAGGACAAACAGTGCAAACCCCCTCACACTGTCAGGAGAGAAGAAGCTTGACATTCTGGAGGACTGTGTGAAGGACTGGGGAGTCTTCCTACGACACAGCCTGGCGCTCCACAACCTGTCCTCCTGGGGCTCCGTAACGCCTCCACATGTCCACACTGTGAGATGACGACTGTGAGGTCGTCCTGCGGAGATGTTCTTTCCTTCACCAGACACCTCTCTGGAAGAAAGAACTCCTGACTACAACTTGTTGTTATTTTTTTGCATTGGGTAGCGTTCTGTGGCTATCAGATTATCCCATTGGTTTCAATGAGGAATGCTGACATTGTTGAGAATGTCTTCATTTCAGTGCCATTGAGGAAAATGTTCACAGATGTCCGACATTGGAATGAAAAGATGAGTTGAACACGTTTTTTAGTCATAATATTTGATAGAATATCATGTTTGCCTCATGTCACTGCAAAGGACATTGGAACAAAACCATCAACTGTGAGGACAGTTTCAGGGTAAATGTGGCAGTATTGATCAATAGGAATCAATAGTGAAGATTGTTTAAAACGCTGCTCACTTGTTTTAATGTGAGTGATAACTTTAATGTATATTGTGTTGCTTCATACATTTTTATGTCCCTGTAAATGGGCTTATCATTAAATGTAAAGGGATCAGATGCCAGAACAGAACAAAGATTTGCAGGCACCTACATGTTTAATGTTTTAACAGTAATCATGTGGGAGGTGCTGACACAGTGATTTGTGACGGTGAATCCCAAGTCAAATTCTTCCAGAGACTGTGACGGCAAATTCACTCAAACACAATTTTTTGAAGTTTAGGAAAGGAGGTATACTGCTTGACGTTGATTGTCTTCTTGTTTAAAAAAAATAATTACAGTTTGTTCAAGCTGTGTTTCTGTGTTTACTGATCTCAACAATAACGTTTAAGTTCAGTTGGTTTCCAATGAACAAAGGTACACAACAGTAGGATGACATTCGTATTAATCTTACTGTAAATACCAGTGGTGTCAAAGTCAAGAGACTTCAGTTCACACATTCATCCACCACAACTTTCATTAACAGCGGAATAACAACAAGATGCTACTACCTGCTTTGCTAATACAGTCATTTTTACAGCCACCAGTTTGGATGTGCGCTAACGTTAAACACATAGCTATAGTATTAGTAGTAGTATACTGTTATTTTCTTGGGACTTTATTTGAATCATATTTAATTTGGTTTAAATTCCAGTGACAATGGACATTAATAAATATTTCTGTAAATGAGCCAGTTTAGCGATCTTGGCACACTCAACTTTCGCCCCTAGTGTTACTGCTTTGTAGTGGCCGCTGTCATAAAGACTGGATATTGGCTCCTTCTGTCAGCCTGGCTACTGTCAAAGCAAGAAACCCTGATCTTAGTGTCCCTATCAGTCAGAGTTAAACATGTTGATGTATCAATAGGTAGGCATTCCGTTACCTTTTCCGTTAACCTCTGGAGCATTGGGTTGCCTCTCACACATGCACAACACAGCAGAGGGTTCTCTGCTCAGACGCGTTCACAACAGCAACAAATCCTCCGGAGGATTCAGGAGGCAAGTTGTAACGTATTGATTCACATGCAGAGATCACATGCTTTTATTTACAGCACATCAACACCAGCATCAGCTCTTATCACCACAAACGTTCTATCTTAGTCAGTATAGGTGTATGGCTCCGCTTTTTCATCCTGAGATATTTGTTTTCTTTTTGGGGTTTTTTTTTCGACCAAGGTCAATCCCCTCTCCTGGTGAATCCAGTGAGGGATGTCCTGCTGTGTTCTCCCATTGGATTCTGCGGTCTTAATGCCAGAGGGCCAGAATCAGTGCATGTCTGAAAGCAGCTTTACTGATTTAGTAGAAATATTGCTGCTCTCTCCATCGTGTGAATACCCACGTCTGATGTTCACTCCTTCTACTTTGGGAAAAAGAAAAACTAAACAAAATGCACAATGGGAAACTGCGGTACATTTACTACATTACATTTACATGTACTTATTAGTCAGGTGCTTTTATCTAAATTCACTTACACCTTTCAATGAAACTCTAAAGCCTCACTACAGTGGGAAATATTGAAGTTAGTACTAAAAGCTAAATCAGTTCAATAAGATAAAGTGTAGAACAGTATGGAGTGCACTTTGTACTGAAAGTCAGGTTAATCCAAAATGATGGTGTCATTCTGCAACCATTGCATTGTGCAATCAACGATTACTTAATAATGATAAGTATATATAAAATATGGTAAATGGTTTGTATTCATTGGGAGCTGTTCTAGTCTTGGTCTGCACTCAAAGCACTTTACATTACAGTTTGCCATTCACCCATTCACACACACATTCATACAGTGCATTTATTAGCAGCACTTTTTTGTTCTATGAGGGGAAATATTGGGGTTCAGCATCTGGCCCAAGGACACCTCGGCATGCAGATGGGGAAGACTGGGAGTTGAACTGACGACGTTCTGGTTGGGGGACAACCGCTCTACCACAAAGTTACATCAAAACACTTGTCGATTCTTTCTTTAAGGAATACTTTGGAAAAACACGGACTGGAAGTTTTAACGATTGAATGGCTTCCACAGAACTTCTGGATGTGCCTGATCTAATGACGGCCCAAATATATAAAATGTAGAGTAGACGATACCAACCAAACTTTTGACATCCCTAACAATGGCATTTACATCAAGTTAATGAATTCCTTGCTGTTGGATCACTTTACCACCAACAGGGTTCGGGTCCCTGTTCTTTATGTGAGGATAACTGTATTCATCCAGATTAAACTTTTTTTTTGATTTGTTGATTCTTTAAAGCAGTTTAAAAGTGATCAGAACTGACCACTGGTCTGACCACATTCACTGAAAATATTTAATTGTTTTAATACAGATCCAAATCTGGAAACAGTGGGGAACGAAATAACCGATTTAGGAACAGGCATAAAATAAGATGTATCTCCAACAATCTATTGCCCCAGTGAATGCTGGGAGGTCAACGAACACAAGTGCAATTACAAACTTCAATCATCACTCACCTGTTTTACATAATTCACTCCACTGTTATTCAAGATCTTTAAACTTTATTAGTCCAAAAAAATCCTCTATTTGATATCACAACCATTAATAACATTTAAAATTATTTTTATGTAGCAGAGTAAGATTTTTCAAAGTAATATATATAACGAGGAGAGTATATACAATTGTGTGTAATGCCCTTCTGACACAGATGAAATCTGAGCTGGTTTGTTGTCACCTCTTACATAACGGTCCGAGGCTCAGTTTCTGAAATTCTCTTTTCTTGTCTCCTGGCTCACAAAAGAACAAAGACAATCTGCAGTAAGAAGCTGTCTGGAAACTTGGCCCAGGATAAATGGCCTCCTGTTTGTCCTGCAGAGCGGCTAGCTGGGTCATCACGCACAGGACAGCAACAACAACAACAACCTACCCTGTCTGATGTCTGATCACTGTCTGAGCTACAACTATCTGCTACACTGTCTGTCTGCAAGCCTCACTCTTTGTCCACTGTGAAGCACAGGCTGAGGTTCAGACCCTAATTTGACAATGCATTGTTTTCTAAATGAGTGTCACCGTATTAAAAAAATCCCTCAGAGCTCGTGAAAGAGGGGGTTATGATGGGTCTTCATTTTTCTAAATGTTGGACTTTCTATTAATAACATTTTGCACAATTTTTGTTTAAGTTTAACTGAGGTTGCAGAGACATGCTCTGATGTTCTGCATGGGGGGGGGGGGGGCATTATACATTATATGGTATATGTGCATTATGGTACAGGTCGTGTTTCTTGAAGAGAGAGTAAACATAAGACCTGCCATGATCTGTCCTTGGGGTCGTCTAGATATGACATCATCAACACGAGACAAACCTCACGACCAAGCTCTGAACAGAGGCTCTTTGCCAAGTGCAGCCTAAGTATTTCCTAACATGTTACCACTGCACAAAAGACCTACTGAATATGTGTGATTTACTAGATCATATTGACTCTTGTCCGTAGTGCACAATGCTTGTTTTGTCACAGGTTAAGTGACAAAAAAAAAGGGTTTCCTACTGGGGGGCGCCCACAGGCAATAACTCAACAGCTTCAGTGAATAAAAACAGTGCATCCTTGTCTAGAAACAAATCTTTGGTCCAGACTGAACTAAGTCAGCAACTGTTGAAAGGATTGCCATGAAATCTATTCAGATTTTTAGAGTGCAGAGAAAATGAATTATACTGACGTTAATGATACCCTGTTTTTTCTACAACTGCTTATGTCCATGGTGACCGGAGTAAGAATCACATTTTACCCGGCACCATCAACCAAGTTTGTACTAATCCTGTGTAAGTAAAATCATCTCCTGAACAAACAGCCAAGACACTATGTTTATATCTATGGTCCCAAATCCTACTGACCTTGTTCATCCTTTGCTTTTGTTAGTATGACAGTCAAGCCAGCATTTGTTTGATAATTTGGTGATATCCCACACACATAATCGTTGGAGGTTTCAAAGGAGAGCGCTGCTAATTCACTGTGAATGTGTTCCGAGCCGTATTGTGGTTTCATTGACTGTTTATATGTGCAATAATATCCAGGGCTTTGATCATATTCAGGAATACAGAAATCTGTTTATTAATTTCCCTCTATGCATGTTGAAGTATCCCCGGTATTTATACCTGTGTTCTTTGCGCAGGCGCCTGTGATGTTTAATGTGGTGGTTGCAGCAGCACTATATGGTGGCTGTTGAAAATAATGTTGATTTGACTTATAGTGGGCTTAGCTCTATTATAAGTGCCAACATCGGGTTGGATTGGGCTTATCCACCTTATTGACAGCAAGGGGAGAGAGGGACAGTAAATATTAAACATGTCCTCCACTTTGGACAGTGTGGTGCTGTCACTGCCACTGCACAGAACCAAGGCACGGTGGCATCCACCAGTATCCTGGTTACTTACGGACTACCATCTATTAAAATCTGGTCTCTCAAAATCGGGATACGGGCTTATCCAGGATAGTGATATTGGGATATGACATTTTACATGCTTATACACAAAAACATTATACTTATAAAACCTGACAATAACTGGGATACTAGTGCACATGTAAATGTAGTCCTTGATTCACTTTGCTTGTGCTGTGTGCAATAGAAGTTGAGAAAAGCTAAACTTTCAAGCAGCAGCACAGGCACCAGCCAATCAAGCTGATTTTATATAAATAGCCTAATCAAGCACAGTGCTAATCAATTCACATTAATGCAAAAACAGGTTCTCAATGAGCCTGGAGACATGATGCCAAGGCTGTATGTGAACCTGGTGTGTGTTCATCTGGTTGTGGAGTTAATTTCCCTTATGTCCTCTGATCAGGAAACTGTGATGGTTGTTGTTGTTATGACAACATTGAAAACAATTTCAGTTTTTATTTTAATAAATGAAATATGACATCATTCCCATTAAAAAGACAGAAAAAAAATGAAGCTTAAATTGCATATCACCACAATGTGTTGACCAAATCCAGATTTCTCTCTTCCAAATGTCCAGTTTCAAAATCCAAGAAAACACCAGATCAACTAGTTACATAGATTTTTATTGATTGCATAATTCTCTGTATAATATATTTAGTCCATATATTGTTGGTTCTCTTTTCTTTATCAGCAATCACAGATTCCCATAACAAGCAGCGTTGTTTGTCACTGTGGCTGACCACAGCCATCATCTTCCCACAGCTTCCCCTGACCCTCCTGTTACATCTGAAGCTTTGACTAATTGGCATTTATAGAAAAACAATCTGAGGGCTGAATACGGGAGGAGATCTGACGAGGGAAAACACAAGTGGATTAGGGAGAGAATGTAGAATGTAGATGGAGAAAGACAGAGGCTGAGGGGGGGAAGAGGAGAAAAGGGAGGGTACCTTTCTTTCTCTTCATCCCATTATCATTCCAGCATCTGCTAATAGCAGGGTGTTAACATCACAACATGGGTAATTTCACTGAGACTCCATGAGACCTTGTTAAGCCCAGCAGCTTTGTCTCTGTTGGCTTGGGAATGAAAGTCCAGCACTAAGTGGACGGGATATTAATTTGATGACTTCTTAAAGGTAAAAAATAAGATCGCTACGGATTTAAAATACTTTTTGTTATTTAGGTGTGAAACACACTATACTTGAAGTAAATTGGATCTGTGTCCCTACAGTTTCTCAGGGTTTGACAATAGTTGTTATCCTGTGTAGTTTTTAGTTAAAAGAGGGTGAGGAAGGCTCAACATGTAAAATAAATAGAGTGAATATAATGAAGCCCCCTACTACTGGATGGATGGTTGGAGATGGTTGCAGAGTTAGACTATTGCAATTTAAGAAAAGACTGTTTGCTCATATTGGGGTGTTGGAGTGTTGTTCTTCTCCAACACTCACTAAGGATTCATGTGCTTTTGAGAATGCAGTTAGAGCAGTGGTCTTCTATTGTGTGATGTACATTAATTGTGAATAAAATGTTGTGTCGGTGGAGTTATTTAAATCAAATCCTCTAGGTTTTATTGGCTCAAGGAGAAGTGGGTGTGGCCTAGTGAATGATAATTATTAACCAGAAACTAGTTGCACATTAATAAGGGAATTTGAGCCTCTAAATTACAGCATTAACAACAATGATTGTCACCTGTCTTGTGGAGGAGTGCTGAATCAAAATGTATTTAAAGCAACACATTTTAAAGAAGAAATCACACAAAAGTTGAATAAAACGCATGTTGCCCAAGTGGCTCAGTTTAAAAAAAACTAAAGGTTTTGCTGCAACCACAGCAGTTGGCCTTTTATGACAAATAACTCAATGGTGGCTCATATTAACTAATGTTACCAAACTTTAGAATGATCAAATTTACTGAATACATTTTTTTATGTGGCACTGTTACACTATGCTCACCACCATGTATACATGGTAATTAGTTACTGAGAAGAATAAAATGCTCCCATATATATATATCCCACCACATCTCTCTTTCTCTCTCTCTCTCTATATATATATAGAATGCACAATACATGCATAATACACAAAGGGTGGGAGGGGGGGCCCCACCAGTCTATGCCCCAGGACCACCTAGCTGGTTTATCCAACTACATGCTATTTGCTATACATCCCAATGCATTAGTTCTGTCATTCATTATTTAATTCATTATTGAACAAGTGCTTTTGGAATTCTTTAAACTTTCAGGGAATTTATCACTCGTCTAAAATACTCTAATGGCCTGATAAGACTTGGAAATATTACTACATTTTATATATATTCAGACATGGATTTAATTTAAATGATAGTTATAAATGTAAAACTACATCATAACAGACATCATGATTTTATTAATGAAAGGACAGTGACTCAAGCAGCTGCAGGTCAGGAGAGAGGGTCCACTGAGTGAGTGAGGGTGGGGTGGGGGGGGGGGGTCTTTTTTTTTCCTTCAAGGGAGTCAAATTTCCCAACTTCATGGGCCTAGAGTCACTTCGCTCCGAACTGAGAAAGTCTTTGTACCGAGAGAGAGAGAGAGAGAGAGTGAGTGAGGGCGAGAGAGAGAGAGAGTGAGGGAGAGAGAGAGAGAGGGAGACAGCAGTGTGATTTCAGGTCTGTACAGTCGGGCAGAGGGACCACAGAGTTTGCTGAATTTCATCACACAGCACTTGGAGTTCACTTCCAGACCTGGATCTTTATTCACTCACCTGCTAAAATGTTTCAAAGGTAAGACCATTCAGATACTGCCTCTGTATTTATTTGTGCTTTGAAAGAAAACAGACTTTAATTTGAGTGATTTAACTAAACATTCAGAGCATCATAAATCCTTTCAGTTGCACCTCAGAGTCGACCTGTGATAGCATTTTCCACTGTGTGAAGCTTTTTAAGCCCAAATTCTCCAATAAACTGTTGAAACAATAGTTAATTTAAAGGAATGTTGTCTACATGCACCAATACACTTTTACAAAGGTTTTTGTCAAAAGTCAAACATTTTAAGTGCAGCTTCAGTGACGGACATGTCTCCTCAGGTGGTCTCTTGTCCTGCATCTCATCCTGCTGTGCTGGTTGACCGCTGCCCTGCAGGTTATAGAAGGTAACATTCATGCTTTTCCATTTCTTTCTTGACACTGTAAAGAAATATACAGTGGCGATGGATATTTTAAGAGGAGAAAGGGAGTCTACACTGTTGGGAGAGAAGGCAAAATGTAGTCCTTTCTCATTTTGATGGTATGGCCACATGGAGCTTTAAGGTTTGCAAAAGTGAATTTTTGTTTTGAATCATCACATAAATGTTTAAAAGTTTTTTTTTGTATCATTATCTCCAATGATGATTATTCCCCATGTATCAGCACTCACCATTGTGGCCAGTGAAGTTCTTATGTGACCTAGTAAAACAGAATATTTGTGTCCTGTGTATAGTTAAAGATTAAATTATCGACCATTACATTGATGAGATCATCCAGACATTCATATATTTTAGGGGAATTTGGTGGCTTGCAGATGTAAATTTCTTTAAAGGCCTTTGCACAGAAGGCATGTTTTTTTCCATGCAATTAATTTGCATGTTATTAATATTTGTACCCAGTAAATGCAAGCCTTCACATCAGCTTCGGAACTTTGCTGAGCAATATTGTGGTTTTTATCTTTGCAGTAAATTTTGTCACTTCCAACATATAAAAATAAATATATACACATCCAACCAATCAGAATGCATGCTGTTGAAGATGTTGCATTCAAATTAGCACAGCTAGGACTCTTTGGGACCTTCCTCAAATGAATTACTCAAGAGAAAATGTGATCTTACCTCAGGCATACGGCTAGCCACTGCTGTGGATCAAATGGCTCTCTGAAATTACTCCTGTTTCTTTAAACTTGGTGCCAGCTGCCGCAGTGGTTCTTCAAACTGTCCCATGGACATCCTGAAATACGTCCTGAAGTGGCTGTGGTGCAGTTAAAGCTCCTGAACCCAGTAGTGAGACTCACCAAGCTCTTCTCTCTTATTAATATTCGGTGTACCCAGGTATTTCGTCTCTTTTTCTTTTAATTCAGCAAAATGACCAAATCATCATCGCTGGATGTTGATCCCCCCAATCTTTTACTGAGGCGCAATCTTCTTTTCCAATCCTTAATCTAATAGCTTTATCGCCTCACGCTTAATGTGAATAGTCAGCCAACATTTTCCTAAGAATGAATCGCAATTTCGTGCTGTTTATTCACGTCGCCGTTGATGGGCAAAGGCCTTGAGGCTGTCAACACAAAATGTTTTGCTTTGTGAGTAACTTTGGCGAAACCTTCCCCTGAACAGTGGCTAGCGTTGCAACCAATATCCCGACACACAAGTTAGCAAGGTGTTGGTGTGTACGTATCCTTAATAGGAAGGAAACTGTGATTTTTGAGTTTGGATGTGAAAAAACAACTGTACAAGAGAGAAGGGAACTTTTTTGCAGCTTTAAATAAAGGCTACAGCAATTCATTTCATTTTTCCTCCATCTGTAGAAGGTTCTTCAGTCAACCAACTTGTGGAGATAATGTATAGTTCATTTCTATTTCTGATTGCCCGTATGGGTGCCATTCAACTACTGCAAAAGATTGAAATATGGCGGAAGACCGTTCCCCACACCAATAAAGGTCTGCTGACATATTGGATACCTACACAGATATGTATGAGGTGGACCAATCCCAACAGAGGTCTCCAGTCATTTAATGCTGCACAACGATGTAAGACAACGCCATAGTGTATTTTATAGGACACCTCCTGTAACCTAAATACCCACTTTGTTCATACCCCACACTAAGCAGGGGTTATTGTGATTTCCAAGTCTTCCTAATCTTGTTCATCAATGATTAGTCTTCAATGACAACAAAATGATAGGATTTATATAGGAATTATAGAATTTGATCAGTCTTTCTCTGCTCTCCCACACGCCCATTACAGGCCACATAATATGGGACAATCCCCCCTTTCAATCTCCATTTTCACACCTCTGTCTGCTGTTGTGGGGTTCAGTCAGTTACTCCCTGCTGTGAGTCTCTTCTCTTCTTATACAGCTCTGTAGGAGAGAGATTGTTTGTTTGTTTGACAGTAGACTGTGCTTCCTCTGCCCTCTTTATCCTCTGTGTGTGTGGGTGGGTGGGTGCATGCGCGCACAATCAAGTAGCTGGAAGTGGCACACAAGTCAAAGGCTGCACTAGGGTGAGAAATTAAGCGTTAAGTTTGTATGAGGGGGTCGCACTGAGCTTTGAAGAGGGATCTGTAGAACACAGTTGATTCTGTACCAGTTTCATGTCAGTTGAGATGCTCTCTAACCTGCACTGAACTCTGGGTAATCACCTGAAATCATCTGGAGGGGCTGTATCTAAGATCAGAAATGTCTGAGTCAGTTGCTGATGGACGTGTTGATGAAGTTTCTAACAAGGCAGATGCAGAACTGGAAAAAAATTAAGGGAAATATCTACAAATGCTGCTTGCTGTGCCACCTCTCACCTGAATACTGCGGAGATCTCTGCGTTGTGGTGAACGTGAATCTCCTGCTGCGTTGTTCATATGTGCTAATATGTAGCCTAATATATAGGTGTGTTTGAGAGGCGATTGACGACCAGAGTCTTGTGGCTTATTGTCTGTTAACTCTGGAGCAAAACATGAGAGCTTCAAAGTGCTAAAGCGAAGCTGCATTAACATTTTTTCTTTGTGACATAGTATATAGAGTGACAAAGTCTGTGTCTGGAGGCAGCAGAGCTGGACTGGGTGGGTTGACCAAACACGGGACTTTGACACAGTTGATCGCCTTTAATTTCCCATGTGAAAACATAAGTCACTGTGGTTTCCTTTACCCATGAACTTTCTACAACCTTTACCTCAACCGTGTGTTTATTATTGTAGCCACTACGATGATGGTCTTCTAACCTTTTAACCCAAAACATGATCTTCATCTAAATCTAACCATGTAGTTTATGGGCCTGTAATTTTATTACTGCTACATTTATTACTGTTAATATGATGATGAATGTGTGACCCTGTAACAGTGCTGCTGAACACTCTCCAGAGTTAAGAAATCTGAAAGCATCAGCCTTATCTTAAGTCCTTTTGCAATTGTTATGTTATGTCATTGTTATGAAGCTAGGTGCAAAATTCGGAGTGTCTGAAATGTCTGAAACCCTCTGAAATCCTCAACAGCAAAATTCTGGGGGGTCTATATTTTTAATGTCACTTTTAAGCTGACTATGTCCAGTATTAGGTAGGCAGGGTTTCTGCTACGTTTATTTTGAAGTGGTTGCCTGTCTCTTCTTCAGGATTGTCCATACTTGCTTTCGTACAGCCTGTTTACATTGGGAATATTGTGCTTTTATTCTTCTTTGCCATTTTGTATAAAAGATATGGATACATACTGGTAGGGAATTACTTAAGCCAGCAGTTGAAGTTCTCACAGGGGCGAATTGACATCTGTGCAAATGGACAGCTTTGTATAGCACCAAATCTGAACATACATTATCTCAAGGCTCTTTACATGGTAAGGTCGAGACCTTCAAAATTATAGAGAAACCCAGCAGTTCCCACAACGAGCAAACCCTGTAATGCTTGTGATTCTTGAATGCTAGCATGCTATCTGAAGTCACACATGGACAAGGCAAAATGCTGGCTGCAATTGGTTCACCGTAAACAAGCTAAGCAGACATAGTCAAGGGTCCTCTTAATTTCCTACCTGCAGTGTAGCAGAATCTGTGATTCATATTGAGCACAAATTTAGACCTTTCTCTAAGAGCAAATGTCATTATTAATGCTTCATCCTTAATACTGAACACTGAGTTCCGTCTTACTGTTTTCTACACTTCAAACTTCGTCCTGTTCCCCCAAAAACACTCCTGCCTCCGGGAACCTTCACTTTTCATTTACTGCTGGTTGAGTAGCTCTGAATGGGTTCTATGTTTATCCAATATAAATGATTGTGAGGTGAGCCCAGTAGGAGTCTGCTTTGGTCGAGACGCTCGTCTCTACAGTGAAACCTAGTCACATTATTCTGCAGTGAGGTTTAATATCCTTAATAACAGCCATACATTTATTCTGTCAGTGTCTGAATGTTTGCTTTATGAACTCAGATCAGTTAAAGAAAGAGTTTTCTCTGCTGTCAAAAACACATTTTACATTTCTCCATTTTATTCACATGCAGTCGCCTGTGATGTTTAACTAAGTGTATCTTTACCTCTGAGCCTTTGAATCGTCTCCCCTCTTGACCTTATTTGGTTTCGGTTCCTGGAAAGAAAATCCCAACATGTTCCATTTCGTGTTTTACGAGACTAGAAACCTGGCACGTCATAGAAGTGTATGAAAGGTCTTTACCTAAATCTCCTCAGTATATTGGAGAACTGGCCGCCCTCACTGCAGCGGCATCCTGTCTGAAATGTGCTCATTGAGACGGAGTGGCTTCCATTCGAAAACTGCTGGACACAATGGTCTAACTGTAAAAGGTGTCATTGCCGTATGTGTTTAACGGTCGGCTCTGTAGGATTTTAATGGGAAAAGATCTCTGAGTGGAAATTTGAAATTAAGAATGGCCGTTGCTTTTAGGGGTTTTCCCACTTTTCTGTTGTGAATGGTGTCATGTTTTCCATGAAGTAAGATGAAGTGGTTTTCCCGGTGTGCAGTTGGGCTCAAAATGAGGAGAGCAAAAGCTGTTGTGTTGTTGCAGAGGATATTAGACCGATATCAGAAGCATTTATAGTCGGACATTATGCTTTTCTACGATAAAAACTCAATTTACAGCTCTTACGTTCATGGTTTTTTAGAAAGGAAATATTAAACTGTTAGTGGGTGGCTTGTGTTGTTATTTGGGTACACCGTTTCCATGGTGACTGTTTAAAAAGTGGACCATGAATCATTATCATTGTGTTTCTGTTCCATTCTGTCCAAGCTTTGGGGAAGGAAACATACAAAGAAGGTCTTTGGGGAGCATTCAGTGTTGTTTATGTGCAAACGTTACACTTGTTACTTGAGGTTTTTATGACCGGCTCTACATGTGGACATACCGAATATTGATACAAAGTCAAACTTATACCGAACACTCGTGTAATAGTCTGGTTCTGACTTTAGTATCGCGTGATGATGCTGGACTGAAACGTGGGGGTGAACTTGTTGAGCCATTTTAAGGGTTATTCATTAGGAGTTAGGTAGTTTTTTTTTTTTTTAAACCAGCTGCTAGGTTAGCAGTTGGTTCAGTCCTAGTTAAGAATGACACATCAAATAGAGGTCCGTGTTTTCTACTAATTTAATGTATCTACCCAACTGCTGGGTCAACTCTGTGGTGTTCTCTTCTGCATAATTTTAAGGCCAGAGGTTTTGTGGTTCGATCCCTGCCTACATCAGTGTGCATGCCCAACTGTGTGATAACATGGGTGATAAAATGAGTGAATGAGACTTGTAGAGTAAATCATTTATTGTAACAAAACATGAACATTTGGCTATTTATAGACAAAATAAGGACTATAAGTGTTAGCTTACACACACAAAAACAGAGCGGTGGATGGCGACCTGCCTCCGTGTCTCCCCATGTGAAAACACAGCAGTGGTTTTTCAGTCCACATTCCTCCACAGCATCTAGACCTTCTGCTGATAATTCAGCGAAAGCAGTTAATTGGCCACTGACTGTGTTTAAAGAGCTAATGAGGTGACGTCATGAAACCCGAGTCATAACCTGTGAGGAACAGGAATACTCCCGCAGCGTGTCTCAGGACACGGAAGACTGATATTTCACCTGCACGGCTTTTCACACTTTGATTTGACTTTTTCTGCCTTGATCAGGCATTCATCTCAAATTAAACATGCTTGTGTTAGGCTGTGTTAATATTGCTATGGACCTCTGTTCACTGCTGGTGCACTGCTGTGATAGAGTGTTATGTTTGTGTTATCAGAACTCTATCATTAAAATGTATTGTGTTTCTATACATCTCTAAATCAGGTACATGCAGTGTCTGCACTAAAATGTATGACGTTAGTAGATTTAAATGTTACATAATATTCATATTACATGTTTAAAAAAGCTCAAATATATGAGACCATTACCACATTTGTCATGATTTGACCTTGAGAAAAATAGGTCTCTGTTTGACCATTGTTTCATGAAACATTTCCCCTAAAATAAAAAGACCAATGTCAAAAATGTACTTCATAATCCTGCTTCACACACTACTTCCGTGACCATCACATACAGAGACCCTTCAAGACCCCAAGGTGCCCAAATCCTCCTCTGCTCCCTTGTCCTGTCTGTTTTATTTTATGTTACTGCTCCAACATGCAGCTCACTTTCTCACTTTAAAGTAACCTTTAATAACTGTGTGAGTTTAAAGGGGAAGGTTGAGCACACTGTCTTTCTGTGTGAATGTGTTTATGCTTTTGCATATTTGGGTCTGTGGCTTCTGAAACGATGAAGCTTGTGCTGTTTGCAGACGGAGAGCTCCTTCACATTAACAGCACGCCCTCGTTCCCTTTAAGGACAAATCTGCCTAAATTGCTAACAACAAACAACACAAACCCTCATGTGATAACCTTTGGCCTCTATTGGTCCTCCTGTGGGATGTCGCCCAACAATCTGGCAGCACTATCCATGTTTTAACATTCTTTAACACTAAAATGAATATTTGAAGCTTGTAATTGTGAAAATAATTTAATTTAAAATATGAACCCAACACATGTGTTCCTGTTTGAACGTCCTGTGCCACAGCTGCCTTATCATTATTTACCTTTGCATTAGCAGCTCAAACTCTTCCCCTCCACTTCTCCCCTGTTGCTCCCCGAGGCGACATGAATGTGCTGCTGAGTTCCTGCTCCTAATTCTCTGTTTTGGTTGTGAGTGCTCCCAATGAGTAACAGTACATCACAATCACCAAGCCGCATAACTCAGAGAATATTAACACGACTGTGAAAGAAAACTATCTTTTACCTGCTTTTTTTTAGCACTTTGACAGCACAATGACAATGACATAAATGAACAGTTACAGTTTTGTCTAAACCTTTGTTCAAAGGCAATAACTATTAAATGTGAATAATTGCAATTGCTTGCCACTGGATCCAATAACCACAAGCTCTGTATAATTCATACCATTTATTTCTGTGGTCACAACCAATCTCCATTTGCTCTCTTTTAAGAAATGAATTGCTAGTTTATATGAAAATATTATATAATATGTAAAAACTACCTACTGTGAATGTGTGTGGTGGATCCCAGTGCAGATAAGATGACTTTTCTTGGTTTAGAAAATCTATTTACTCTTCTAGCTAAAGGAGAAGAGACACTCATTGCACTTGACTATTTTATCACCTCAAGTTGTTTTACACATGTCTTGGATCATTTGAGGGGTTATAAGGAAAATCTAATTGTTGTGTAAAATAAACAATTTGAAAAGTTAAACTTATGTTGATCCCCATGCCTTCGTAGAAATACTCAGTGTCCACACATCAAGACGTGGGAATGGTCTAACTTTGTGTGCAGAAAGTGCCATTTACGACTATACTGTATTGATGGCTGCACCTGCACACATCAGGTGCACTGTGTCTCATCGGACAGACAAGCTGAAGATGGGTGTAGAGGAGAAATACCACCAACTTTTTACTGCTGCAGTTCCGAACAATAGTGAATTTTGTAGTGAGGGTTCAGTGGGTGGACGTCAATGGATGGTCCTCTGCCAGAGGGACTGTGGAGGGAACATGAGATAATATTTTCCTGTCGACATTTCACTGAAGGTTGTCTTTCATTCCACGAGGTTCACTTGAAATGTCTGTCACAGTTGCCCAGTGTGGAGCACTTCCAAAATACATCACAGACCTGCAGGACTTCACTGATGCTTATTGTCCAAAACTTCCTACAGTACCATGAATGCGTCCGTTTGTCACATCAGCGGTGCCCAGTGGGTTTCACGCCTCACACCATGATTGTGATGCTGACACTTTGCATGAGCAAAAGAATTCCCCCATCACTGTGCCTCCCTTGTCTTTCATTACCATTCGTATTAGAGGAGGAGATGAGTCGTTGCGAGAAGCTCCGTGGGGTTGTTTGCTCTGGGAACAACACTCGCAGCTGAGCAAACACGCGCACGCACACACACACACACACACACACACACACACACACACACAGCGTCTCACATTCAAAGCTCTGGGGCTTATACATGCATAAGCAGGATGTAAGCAGATGTAAATAGCGTAACAACTCGTATCTATGATACCAGATGTTTTTATTGACTGTCTTGGTTGGTGCAGTATAGGTGACGTTATCTCAAGTCAAGAATTAAGCTTAGATGAACTCAATAACAAATATCTAAATTTCTTCTTAATTTCTAGAGAAGATGCCTTAAATTGTGAGAGTGCATTCACCACATGTATATAATACTTTTATGTTCTAAGATAACATAAAACAAGCGTCCTAATTATCTTGATAAGTGCAATGTGGTACTATACAATTAATGTGCACATTAGCAAAGAATGGTTGGTCTTTGTGGCAAATATCATTATTTGCAAAAAAAATTTTCCTCAAACAATGATTTGCAGACAGTTTTAGAAGTGAGATGATTATAAAAAGGAAATGGGTTTAAGGGCACTGAGCATCACATCAGTCTGCCTGCTTGTCTATCTGTCTGATCTGATTGTGTTTCTGAATCCAGCTGTCCCACTTAATAGACACTAGCACATGGAAAGTAATAATAATATAAATATCACTGCACTGCTCATTTGATGACGTAGTGGTCCCTCTCTGCTGCTTCCTTCCTCTGACTTTGTCATAGGAATTTCAGAGGGTGAGGTAAGGGTGAGAGGATGGCAGGGGTTGGAGGGACACTTGATGTAATGGAAACTGTCCTTCCACAGATGTCCACCTCTGACTCCCTACGAGTCCTAACAATGCATTCTTTCTTCTGAAACACACTGCAGATCTGACTGTGTGGCATTGAGTGAACTTGTGTGTTCTCTGTTTGTGTAATATGTGTGTGTGTGTGTGTGTGTGTGTGTGTGTGTGTGTTCCAAGTCAGAAGTTCATAGCTCAGTCAACTGGTTATTGTCTTAATAACCTGTGTATTGACAGGCAGCCTGGAAACCATTAAACCAATCAATATATTTAATATATTAACACAATCTAGCTGACTTTGATGGGATATGCCTTTACCCTAGAGCGGCACTAATGTAGTATAATAGTTTTATAATGCTAATAACAGGTGAAAATGACTTAGTTAAGTGTCTCAAATACTGAAAAACCACCAGAAAACCAAGTGTTTTATGTTTGTTTTGCTTTTATGTGAGGGCCCCCACATGTTTCCAGCGGCAGCAGGAGGCTGCAGAAAAGCTTTAGATTGACTGTGCACTGTCGGAATCCAAAACACTGTTGCTCAATTCAAAACACTCAAGTCAAAACTGAGGTTTTTTTTGTTGGCCAATGTAAGAGAACTTAAGACAGATATTGCTGTTTAACCAACATAACTGGGTTTGACCTAATTAGGCCTCTTCCTTTGTTCGTCTGTTCGAAGAGCTTGAAATTGTCCTTTAATTGTCATTTTTGGCCACATTCAAGTGAGTATTTTGTCACAGTTCAAAGCAATGGTTCCACTTTTATTGGCCACTTGAGGGCATAAATGTTACACCCTAACTAACTTGCTATATGCTATGTTATTATCAAATAAATGTATGTGCCTGTTTGCAGGTCCAGCATTAATAGAACAGCATAACCTTTTTGAATTTTAAACTTGGCTTTAAGTTACCGAGCAAATTTAAGTTCAGTTTTTTATCCAGTATTATATGTATCTGGCTCTTTAGCTGCTAAATGCTAAACTCACTAGCTACTGATTAACTTTATAAGTTAGCTTCAGCCCGAGCTCTGACTCAGCGTCTTGGTTCTGGATCAGTGATGCGGAGGCGGCGGAATCCTATTCAGCTGAAGCTATAATCTTCAAATTCGTAAATTAATCGTGAAAGTCGTCTTTAATATCTCGTCACTTAGTGTTTATTGAATGAATTTTTTTTATTATTGCATCTTGCACAATAATTTATGAATTTAATTCAAAAATCTATATGCACTGCATGAAGCCTGTGGAAAATCCCCCTCTGGAGAGAGGTCAGAGGTCACATACAGGACAAAACCTTGTGCTTGCTGGGACACTAAATGACACATTAGTGGATTCGACAGTTGACAACACGAGGCCTTTTAAACTCTCGGTTGTTAAGTCAAACCACAGTTTGTCCATGCAGTCAAATTTAGACCACTTAAAATGGAGCTAATCTTTTTTAAGATAGTCAAAGTTAGATAAACTAAATTTACCTTCGACCACATGCCTGTTTCTGGTGAGTCAAGTGTGTTTCTGTCTTAGGCTGTGTTAGGCTGGCCCCATGACTCCTCAAAGGCAATTGGCTGGATGCCCACCTCGGTCATTATCCAGAACTATCTTGATGTTGGCTTTCGTCAAAAGCACACAGGTTTTAAATGGATTTAAGAGTTTAGATGAACGGGGGAGTTGTCAGTGTGACTTTCCTCTCTCCCACCTGTCAGATTCATTTGAATAAGACAGCCTGCTCCGGTGCTCAGCCGCTGCTATGACGTGTGCTACAAGCAGATGAAGTTATACCTCCATTCTTGGACAATGAAAGTCTATCTATCCATGTGCTCCCTCCGTCTCATATCCACACATACAGGGGTTTATTGTAATCTGCCATCAGTAAACCCATGACTTGTTGCTTTGAATCAGTTGTGTGTTGCCATGTTACCCAACATGATTTGTCATTCAGCGCGATGCAATCTAGATTATATACTTTTACACGCTCTATTGGCTCCGAGAGGGATCTCTGACTCATAAGGACACACACACATTCTCAGATGATGAACGTCACCGAAACAAGAGAACACCCTGTCTGGAGAGAAGTCAGGTACTTTAAGTTTCTCCCGTGTGTTTAGATGTGTAGGCGGGTCAGTTGTTTGGGTTAATCCTAGCCTCGGGCCAAACTCTCCCTCTGATAACATATCTGACTCCCTATCTTTATCCTGTTTTCTTTTCTCTATTTTTTTCTTGGCTGTTCTCAAGAGACCCCTTCTTCTATCCCTCCCTTAACGTTCCCATTTGACCCCTATTTCCCCATGCAAAGTATGGGCATAGGTGTCCTATATAAATTGCTGCCTAGAATTACTACTACTACAACTATTACTAATATAATGGTTCTTAAATGGTTCTCAAAGTCACGTGAACCTTTTTATTTCAATGTTTTAGTTTTTCCAAACATTTCCATATTAATTTGAATCAAATGCCTAAACGACCATTTAATGGAATTCTATTGAACCAGTTGAGTCTGCAAAGAACTTTAAAACTTTATTTTACTTAGAATGTAGAGAAGTGATGGCAACACACACACACACTCACACTCACACACACACACACACTCACACTCACTCTCACACTCACACTCACACTCACTCACACTCACATCCTCTTGCCTGCAGCTAGTCCATTTGTCATCACTGAGGTTGGAGGTTGGAGCCAGAGGTTCAAAGAGTGCAAGTGCATGTCATTGTGCACCTTATGTCTCGGCGCGTGCACGTGGGACATCATCTCTAACATTCCGGGCATTCTTTGTGTCCCACCTGCCGTCTCTGGAGACAAAAGAGATTCGATCAGACACAGGGATCCTGTCCCGCTCACACAATCACCACTGAACCTCAACCGTGTTCAGGGCCTCAGCCGGAAAGTGTTGCTGCCCCTCAGTGACGTGAAAGTAAATTACAAGTTGGATTCACAATTTGTGTCACAGATAAAAATGATGTAAAGTATATTAAGACATACTTTCATGCAGCAATCGATGATATTTTCTCACTTCTCATGAACTTTACATTAAGTATTTATGATTCAGGAAAAACAAGCTGCACACACACTTTTCATTCATTTTTTTTTTTTTACTTTAGTCTATGATTTACACAGTTTAGCATCAGTTATAGGTCACAGTTCTTCCCTAAAGTTCTGTTCTGTATTTGACCAGTGTACGTGCTTAATTTATCATGTTATTGATGCATATCAGTGACTCTATTGGCTGAATGATGATGACTCACTCCTCCACTTGATTCCTAGTAGCTTAACAGCCTTTCTTTCTTTCTTTCTTTCTTTCTTTCTTTCTTTCTTCCTTTCTTTCTTTCACCGGCCTTTCCAACAAGACCATATAAATGCAGTCCAAACGTTTCCTGAACATGGCCTTGAAACATGAAATGAAAACATATTGTAGGAGGAGAGGAAGAGGGAGGAAGGGAAGGTTAGCAGGGGGGAGGTGCATGAGAGAAACAGCTAAGCAACACAGGCTTCATTGACTGCTCGGCTACTGGCTACAACGTGCATGTGTGTGAGAGCATCTGAAAATGTGTTTGTGTGGTTTGCTGTTACCTGAGAACAGGTCCTCACTGTTGACCTTAGCAGCCTGCCCACCTGGACCTCTGGCTTATGGTTGGTTCAGAGCATGTGTCAATCAAACATATACTGGCACTAGAGTAAACTATATGTCACACACAAATGAAACACAACACAAAAAGCCACTTTGAATTCCACAGATGACTTTGGGCTTGTTTGACATAACCAGTTTAAATTAAACTTGAACGCTGCAGTTCATCTTTTGAGCTGAATGGGTCAGTTTGTCATTTAGAGCATTAGTTTGTGAAGGATTATTTTATTTAAAAATAGATTGTTAACAACTTGTTGTGCCCTGTAAATGAGCACTTTGTTGTTCTGGCACAAAAACACTGACCAGTGAGCCAAACCCTCTTTCGCTCTAATTGGCAGAGCGGACCATCCTGTACACTCACACACAAAACTAACTACACCCACGTTGGACTTACGAACACACAGAAACAGGGACTCTGACCATCATCTTAGAATTGGACGGTGAAGAAATATTTTCTGTGTTATTTTATTCATCGTTATATTTGTTTTTCCCTGCAGGACTATTTTAAACCAGTGAAATGTTTTTATTTAGGTGTGGTGTTTCCTGAGGTCATGGACAGTTGCTCCCAAGCCTCTTTTTGGGGCCACGTATCACTACAGTACTATTAGCATCTCTTCATATCCATCATGTATTGTGTGGATATAATGTAACTGTATTAACAAAACATGGGTTTTGTGTAACTATTTTCATGGAAAACTTTCTTAGCCAGTATTAATTGTAGAGTAAATAGGATTAGCCTCAAACTAGTTAGGTATTTCCCACTAATCACAGAAATAATAACTAAGCGTAACTGATGGTATGTAAACTGGCATATTCACTTCATGGACCTACATACTGACTTTATAATGTATATGTGTCTTATTTTGATTGGACAATTTCTGTCATGTAAATAATTATAATACTAATGATGATAATCATAATGAACTTCATTTATACAGCACTTCTCAAAAACTCAGTTTCAAAGTACTTTAGATACTTGAAACAGGATTCAACATTTGAAGACTAAGTTAAATAAGATCAGGGAATAAAATAAAACAGCCAACACGAGTAGGAAATACAATGGTGTGGTTTGATCAACTCTCACACGTATTACTGTTTATGACCACTAGGTGGGGGCCACCATTGCACCAACAGGTACTTTTATGTAGATATTGTTATTGGTAATAGGCAATTATACAATAAACACTATTTCTGCTTGTAGGGCTTTTTAAGTTTACTGTGCATAAATATATATCATTCAATGAAAATACTTATTTACCATCTGAGCTAAATAGGACCTTTTTCAGTTTTTATATGCAACATATATTAGTCCCTAAAACATCAAGCAGATGATTGGCTCTTGTTCAGAGTTATACAAGTATTTCTAGTAGCTGTGTCCTTATGAAATTATGTGCCAAAAGTGTTCAAAGTCTCACGATCTCATGATTTCTCCTCAGTCTCCTGCAGCCACTTAACCGCTCATTTCTGCAGTAAATCCATGGCATCCCCATGAGATCGGCTGTGACAGTAAACCAATTAGAGTTTATTGTTGGGGGGCGGTTGCTAGGTAGAGCGGGAAGTGAGAGAGAGAGGTGAAGGGTGAAAGGGTTATTCTTCCTGGAATCCAGAGGCCCTGAACGGGGTCACCCCCAACAGAAAAAAAGGGGGTCTGAAAATACTCATAAGAATGTCGCAGCTTTTCACCAATCACTGCACATGAGAGTGGCTGCTTTGTTTTTATGTGACAACAAATGCCTGGTGAAAGGGCCGTGGCAATGATCCCTTACATCCTTTCATTTAATTTATCCTCAAATATGATGACCACTTGTCCTAGTTTATAGGTGACAGCTTCATGACCTCCTGTTATTGTTCTGTCTCTGACTGGCTGGTGTTGCCAGGACTGCTTAATATCCGTAAGGTTCCTGAAGTTGCTCCAACATGGATTATGTTGCAAAACTATGAGATGAAAATCTTTCTCCTAAATGTGTTTTGCATGATTAAAAAAAGTAATCTCAGAAAAATCTTGTTTACATTTGTTACAAGTCTTATGGTTAATGTTTAAAAAGGTTCATATCTACCTTACTAATGCTGTACTGACTGAGGATTGTGTATCTTTTCAAACTTAACAAGGATCTTTAAAGCAAAACGTTACGTTATTTGTTTTAGGAGGCTAATAGAGTGCACTCATAGGTAACATATGTGACTGAGGCAAAATGATGAGGAGTAGTGAACCTTGAGGTTGGACAACGCCACCTGCAGGTCAGGAAGATTTATCTAGATAAAGTTCTCCAAAAATACTTGTAATGGATATATAGAGATTCTGACTTTAGGGGGCCGAGTAGGCTTGGAGCACTTTATATTGGGTAACATATTAAAAGCATAAACAGGTCTAAAAAAATCAAAAGAAGATGTTAGTGCCAACTTACCGTGGACGCTCGACACAAAAGGTTAAAGGTTCTGAGCCAGACAGGAAGGGGTCCCCTGAGTGTTTCCGGGATACTCGGCCACCGCCACACACACCCCGTCACCTTAACACACAAAAACCGCACACTCATGACAGGGTTAAACGTGCCCGCCATAATATCCACATTGACTGCCATAGATTGATTTTCAATAAAGAAAACAATTGACTTTACTATTCTACATGGAAAATCCTGTTCAATTGTCGAGTTGTGTGCAGCACATTAAATTCTCTCTCTTTGTCACACACACACACACACACACACACACACACACACACACACACACACACACACACACACACACACACACACACACACACACACACACACTAAAAATAACATAAATGGGTCTTTGCAAACAGAAATTGTGTTAATACCTGGTTTGCACAGGCCCTGTGTATAATGTCAAAGGGGTCTCTTGTAGTGTCGGACCCACAAAGAATAAATCACTAAGTCTACTATAGTTTTCCGGTGCTCTTTATGGTCTTTCAGCTCATTGTCTTGGTTTTATGGCCCTCAACTTACTGTTTAGGTTCACTGTCACTGTCATGATCAACTCAACACATTTAGACCAGGAGGCAGCATTTTTGTATAATGTTAGTTGACACTACTTTCAATGCATATCCTGCTGTAATGATGTCTTGTATAATTGCTAACCGTTAAAGTCAGAAACAGCCCCCTCTGACCACCTCAGAGGGGGCTGACAGCTGTGTGTATGTGTGTGTGTGTGTGTGTGTGCGTGCGTGTTGGTATGACATGCCAGGTCTCCCTGTGGTGAAGCATCAGGGCTGTCCCCCCCATGTGTATCTTCCTGACCTTCTCTATCCCCTCCTCACCACACCCCCATCCTTGGCTAATCCATGACTAATCAAGCTCCTTCCCCTGGGGGGGTTCTCTCTCTCACCCCCTCTTTAAATCTTAAGCCCATCATCTGCTCCATTAGAGAGCCCCACCACCCTTATTTTCCCACAAGTGTATGTCCATGCGTTCTGAGCAGCATGGGACCAGAATATGATGAAAAAAATAGTAACAAACAGCAACTACAACCAACAACCCTTCTCCAGTCGAGCCATTCAGGGGAAAGAAATGCAGAGTAGAAATATGGATAAGAAGTGTGAGTGCACCGTATGAATGAAAACTGAATTAATCATGGTTATGAGCGTGTCTGAAATAGATGTTTTGATTTCAGATGAATTAGCAGTGGTCATGTATTCAGATTCTAAGATTATATTTATAAAATCAATAAATCCAGGTTATTGAATGAGGTCTGGCCAGCATACACACTCGACCTATCTGGAGTCAGCCTTTCGAAAATACATTTATTTGGCGCGTACTTGGAAAGGGGGAGAGGTTCGTAAAATATAATTTTTTTAACATATTTTCATATTTACATGTATCTTGTTTTACTCCCATTGCGGATTTATAAGATTTTAACATGTCACAGCTGGTGGAACACAGATATAAATATTCAAATGAATAATGGAGAGTTCCATTCAGCTACTTGTATTGTGCTCGCTGACTCACTGGCACACTGACATGTCTCACTAGGACACCAGAACATCCTTCATCCGATCAGTTAAAACCTGTGCTTTTCCTGCTATTACAAGTCAAAATGGCTGCTTTTTTTTGGTTTGAAACTTTAAGATTGATGAAACTGCAAAAACAAAGTTCCCCAAAACATACATCAGTGTGACCGCACCGCTAACATTAAAGTATCAGCCTGAACAAACAACTCCACCCTCCACCCACTGCACCATCCCCAGCAACACAGCAGCTCCAGCTCATCATGGACCTCTCCAAACATTTAGAGAAGCACAATACAAAAAGGACAGACTTCCCTTTGTCATCATCGACATGGGGCCTCGCTCCCTCTGCCCCTGATCACTGAGCTGCAACACAGAGACATGTTTCCATTTAAGCCTTGGTCATTTTTAAATCATCTCTAATTCGAAGTTCTAACACCAACATGATGCCTTATCGGGCGTTAAGAGTGGCATTACAAATTAATGAACAGTAAAATTTAAACTAGGGAAACAAATTAAGGACAAATCTTATATTTAGGTACCGAGATGAAACTGATAACCAAATTCAAATCCGAAAACTAGAATGCTACTATAGTCTTCTTCTGATCCTACTTATAAATAAATCTGAGATAATTGAGATATTAATTTGGATGAAGGGCAGCAAATTTATTTTAACCAATTATAATTTCTCCCTTTGGTTCAATTACGACAGAAGTGTATTGTTTTCACACAGGAAAATAAATTCTGCTCCGAACAAGAGATTTCATGAGGTAAAAATATCTGCTCTGTTCTCTGAATAACAAGAAGCTCTCATCTATTAAGACTCAAGTATTTCCCAAACCAAAATATAACTGGACCAAACAACACCGGTGACAATAAAATATATATATACACTTCTATATATGTTCTTTCTTCGTCAGACTATTTTGAATTTGTAAAGCAGCTGAAAACATTTTTATGTACATGTGGAAAAATATTTCATGTTCTGTAAGAGACCAGGGGGACTGCTTTGCCCCCATGTCTCTTCTCTGTTGTACTAAGTGGTGTATTAACACTGTGGAGCATCAGGAGAAAGGGACACAGAGGATGCAGCATAGTGAATGATGCTCCTTGCTCTAAATCAGTGCGTCCGGATGCATCGGAGAGTTTGACAGGCTGCTCATATGGTGCGGCGAGAAACCACAAGCTTGATCCAGGGATCCCACACAGAAAAGAGAGAGAGAGAGAGAGAGAGAGAGAGAGAGAGAAAGAGGCTGAGGAGGAGGAGGAGGAGGAGGAGGAGGGGAGGAGTAGTGAACTAACTAACTCTCTAATCTGCCTGTCTGAGGGGAAGAGAGCAGAGAAAACCAAGTCGGCTGTGTGGTGGAGTGCCAGAGGAAGGGGAGTGAGTAATTACACAGGGGGGAGAGGGGGCGCAAAAAAGAGAGAGATGTCAGGGAGTTAGAAACAGAGCAAGAGACAGAGACGGACGGAGAGAGCGAGGACTTCTAACGAGAGGGGAGAAGAAGAGAAGAGAAATGTGAAGAAGCTGCAGAGAGGACAGAAAGACACTACTTGAGTATATGTCTTGTGACGCTGGATCTCCTGAAGTGCTGAGATTTGCTTTTACACATTCTGTAGGACTCTGCATGTGACTCCTCTCACAGCACCTGTCCTGCACATGTGTAGTGTTCTGTGACCACAGTGGACAGGATCAGCGTGCATCAGTGTGTGTGTGTGTGTGTGTGTGTGTGTGTGTGTGTGTGTGTGTGTGTGTTTGTGTGTGTGTGTGTGTGTGTGTGTGTGTGTGTGTGTGTGACACAGAAAGAGGATGGGAGCCCTTTGTCTCTCTCTTGCTCTCCTCTTCCTCCCCTGCTCTCCTGCACGAGCCCAATGGTGGAGTTTCATCTGGGCAAACCCCAAAACCAGCTCAGAATCCTCTCCTCCCTCCATTCCTCCCTCTACCACCTCTCCATCCATCACCTCCCCGGGCCTTTCTGACACCCCGTGGACAACAGGGCAAGTGGGAGTGAAGGACGGGGTGACGAAGGAAAGTGTGGAGGGTGGCACTCAGACAGAGGGGTCTGTTCTGGCTCCTACAGCCGGGCCTGGAGAGTTCCTCTCTGGCCTTAGCACTGCAGAACCTGGGAGGCTCTCTCCAGAGGAGAATGCAGGTGCAGGCAGCAAAACCAGGCCCCAAAACAAACCACTGAAACACTGGAAGAGTGGTGAGTGTTACTGGGGTGCTTTTCAAATGTATATCCTAAAATCTGTCCACGAGCATAAAAACACAATTACTCTGGGTTGGTGTGCTTCATATTTAGTATTAAAAACTAGAAAGGTTTATACAAAGGTTTATAGGTTGCATAACAGCAAATTGACCCGCAAATTCAAACCTTGAAAGAGAAGCATTGTCAGTGTCATTCCCTTATCACAGGCTGCCAACGAAAGATCTATCTATATATATTATAATAATATAACTATCTTTTCTATCCAGTATTCCCTAATAAATAGCAGAGATTAATGTGATTAATGTTAAATTTATTAAATTTTTGTATTAGAAATGTTTTTTCTTCCCTTTTCTATGTTGTTCATTTATTAGACCATTCTCTAATATTGGAAAGAATATACCCTTAAGCCTCCATTGCGTTGTTGTTCTGTTTGGCCACCTGGGGGCGGCAGAAACAAGTTGTAAACATAACATTGACATGTTTTTTTAATATGGGGAACCTGTTAGCAAACAGTTGCTCATCCAGAAGAAACTACACAATGTAAAACCAGCTGAAAGATGCTAAAGTTGTGGAGCTGAATGAGGAAGTGATACCGTCATTCCCTGTGGGTAAGTCACTATATTGAGTAACGCTTTATAAAGAACACAAGGTTTAACTATTGTTAACATGAAAATATTAATAAGTGCAGCTTTGACAATTAACTCGGTATGTAAACTGAAAACACAGAGCAATTGCTGCTAGTGAATATCAGTAAAGAAAATAGAATCAAGCTGGTATAATTTGTGTTAACATGTGATTACAGTAAAACTGTGTGAGAGAACTTAGGCTCTAACTATCTAACCTTAATACAAAATAATGTCCCTGTGTGTGACGCAGAACTGAAGCTGTGCTTTTTGTTTCTGTGGTGCGTTGGTTTGTGACTCAGAAGTATCTGCCTGCGTTAGAAGCTGAGATCTCTAGACAACAAAGGAACAGGAAGCTTTTGTGTGGCACGTCAGGATCGAGTGGATTTAAAAGGTTATATATGGCACCGTCGAGGGGGTTGTTCAACTTGGGTTCATAAGTCTCCACAAGTTGATCAGGCATCCACGTGGCCATGAGCATGACGAGGATTAGGTTCAGGGAGTCAGAATGGGAAAAAAATGACACAAAATGAAAACGACTGGTTTGAAAACTATGAATGAAACTGAAAGAATGATGTGATTTACTGTTTGACTGACCTGACGACACCGGAGTAACTTATCTGTCTGACCATGAATGTATGAATGGACGAGTTATACGGAGAGGATTTAGATCCGGTCATGGCCGTGTTTTATCAGGGGAGAAGGCCTTGAACATGCATTGTGTGAGATATGTGTTTAAAATCTCATCTGATGTCAGCATGAATTATTCTGAAGAATCAGCGATTTAATCCCTATCACATGATGTTCAGTGGAGAGGGATTTGTCTGCAGGCAAGGCATTGCTAACACAGTTCTGATGTGTGTGTGTCTAGCCCCTTTTATATAGAGATCCCGCCATATTACCACCAAGAAGACCCCACATTATGTAGCCTTTCATTAAAGTAAACAAGCCGGCATAAAGCCTCCGCAGTGTGTTTTATTTTAGATGTCATCAGTGTTTCAGAACCTGTTTCACATCACACACAGTGTTTCACTGTCCCATAATGCTGACTCTCCCTTTTACACAGTCAACAGTCTGGTTTTGTCAGGGTTTGTGAAGACAGGAGGTGGACCCACATCGTAGGAGCGAGGCAGGAGGAAGATCCAATTAAAAAAAACTGAATTTATTCCAAATAGCACAAAACAAGGAGCAGGCCCAGAAAGAAGCAGGCAAAACTCAAACTGTGCATGACAAGAAAACAAGGCAGGAGACACTGGAGACAAAACTGACAGCGACTAAGCTCATGACAGAACTGAGGACTTGAATACAAACTGAACTGATGACAAACTAGAGGCAGGTGGCACAGGACAAACAGGTGAAACACATCAAGGCAGCAAATCTGGAGGGAAACACACAAAGGCAGGAAGTAAATGGAACAGAAATGAGGGAGATCCGAATTTAAAATAAAACAGGAAACACAGAATGAAACACAAATCTAAACACAGAATGAAACATGAATGAAAACAAATCTGAAACAAGGAAATACAGGTAAAAGTTAAATAACCAAAAGAGTCCACAATTAGAACAGTCCAACGAATATCAAAAACTCTTTATCAAAGAGTTTAGAGCCTGACAGAATCATAACAGAATCATGAGTACCTCTGCTGCTGGGTAAAGGTGGAACAAAGGTGCGATACTCCCAGCATGAGCAGGCTGTGTAAAAGGAGTTTGTGTGTGTGTCTGTGTTTCTTGAGTGCCTGCCACAAGCACAACACCTGTGTTTGCAACATTAAATGCATAAATGTAAAGAGGACCACTCTCCAGATGTCAGCCACACACCAACTTAGACCCCTAAAAAAAAAAACATCCTGGAAGAAAGGAAGGATCGAAGGAGGTCATTACGTGTGTTACACACACACACACACACACACACACACACACACACACACACTAAACCCTCTAATCAACTGTTTCCAGTTGGTCAGGCTGATGAATTAGAAACCCCCAAATGTTGGGCTGTCTGGTCTGGAGTTCTTGTGTGTTCATGTGGGTGAGATGTGTGTTTGACGTGTAAGAAAATGCATTTCGGTGTGTGTGTGTGTGTGTGTGTGTGTGTGTATAGCAGACATATACGTAGGTATCAGGGGTGAGCCTGGTTGGAATGCGGAGATGAGAGTTTGTCGCTACAGGAGACGGGCTCCATAGTGGAAGGAATCAAGGGAATGTGAAACCATCTCATCACGTACAGGCTAAACACTCTAATTGGCCACACTTGTGTGCTTGCGTGCAGTTCTCTTTCGGAGGATTAAGTCCATGCGAGGCAGGACAACGAGGTGCAGACAGAGTCGGGATCAAATTGAGCCAAATCCCAGTCATGTCAGGATTATTCAGATGTACCTTTCTTCCTTTCTGTAATGCTGTGAATGACGGAGCAACTTACAAGTAAAAGACGAGGGAAAGGGGTTTCAAGAGAGGGGGGGGGGGGAGAAGAGAGAGACCAGGAACAGTTGTGTAACCAACATATTTAAGCTCTGCCTGACTGGTTGTCACAATGAAAATAAATATAGTAGTTTGTATGGATATAATGATGTAATTAATGGTAGCAGCAGCATTTAAAAGTAGTTGTATTCATGATAATAGTTGAGTAGTGTGAGATCTTTATCCTGCAGCTCTGGAGTCAGAGATAAAGTCAGTCAAGTAATCCCTCTGTCAAGAAAACAGAATTATCAGTCGTAATGTAGTCTAACAGGAAGTGAAATGAAAGAACAGATCTTGAGGGCGATCCCTTGCTCATTTAACCTGATACTTTGATTGTGTGATTTTAATGAGGAGACTTCAGAGTTCTGGATCAAATTAAAAAGAGACCGAACACAGATCATCAGTACTATGATACAAAGCACACGGAAAGGGACATCTTCTTCAGCTTCTCCCCACCTGTCGCTCACTCTTTATTTCCATTTGCACACGTTCACGTTGTCTTCTCTCTCTGTCTCTCTCAGAGCGAGGCTCGGGGAGTCATCTGGACCTGACTGAGTTAATTGGCGTGCCGCTCCCTCCCTCGGTCTCTTTCACTCCTGGATATGAAGGGTTTCCCGCTTACATCTTTGGGCCCGAAGCCAACATCGGCCGGCTCACCAAGACCTTCGTGCCGGGGTCATTCTACAAGGACTTTGCCATCATCGTCACGGTAACGCTATTGAGATTTGAACTCTCTAACCTTTTAAACCTCATGCTGTGACTAAGGCTTCACCATGGCTTTGAATACAGTGGTCTGGAAACACAACAATGGTGCTTAGCTATTATCAGGTCGCAGGAATTTATTGTGATGTAAAACACCTAATGGTTAGCTAGACCCTCTCTGTGCTTCCACCTGGTGGAATTCTGATGATATAGCACAAAAATTCAGGTCCTAATTTTTCTCCTTGAAATTCATGAAAACAGTATTATTGGTTACAATGAATACAGAATGAGTGTTTGGTTTTAATAATTTGTAGAACTGCAATTTTCATATGATGCAAGCACTGCTCTGAAGCATTACGTTTTTCCTGATCTCTGCTGTCTTCTACCTCGTGCTTGCTGCAGGTGCGACCGACCAGTCAGAGAGGAGGCATGCTCTTTGCCATCACAGACGCCGGTCAGCAGGTGGTGGAGCTGGGTTTGGCCCTCACTCCGGTGCGTGGGGGCCTCCAGAGCATCTTATTGTACTACACTGAGAGAGAGCAGGTGTCCCACAGCCATAAAGCTGCGGCCTTCAGTGTCCCCGACATGACTGACCAGTGGACACGGTTCACGGTGAGCATCATCTGGAACAGTTAACGTAATATGACGAATTATAGTGTCACAGTTTATTGAACTGATACTGAACAATAATTAATTACAAAATGAGGCTGCAAGACCTTTAACCAAATGACAAAAGCAAAATCATATCTCTCATATCTCTTGACTTTCAGGAGGGTTTTGCACTGAGCTATTATTATATACTAAGCTGGTTCAGCAGTCCATAGATAGAGATCTATCAATACATCCCTGTTAGCTGGCCTTCAGTCAAGGCTGAAGACTCAGGGTGACAGGATATAATTTACCTGTAATACTCAGACTAGAATTTTTGTCTTTAAAGTATTTCCCATAACCCACTTTTACAGAATGGCTTTTACATCATTGTTTTGATAAACTGGGTGATACGTTTCTTTTATCTTTTATGTTACCATTACCGTTCAAATCAAATCAAAAACAACCTAATCATTTAAAAACAACCAGGGTTGACCAAAGTGCTGTACAATACCATCACACTAGAATAAGAGAAGATAAAAACAATATCAAAGAATAGTAAGAGCCACCTAATAATCTTAAAATGAGTCCACAAATCAAACTCTTTGGCATAATCGGCTAACAAGTCTAAAACAAATAAGTAAAAGACATAGTCAAGGGCAGTCAAAAGAGAGAACATGTGGGTCTTCAGTCCAGCCTTAAAAGACTTAGCAGAGTTAAACTGTTTGAGATCTTTGGGGCGGCTACAGTGAAAGCACAATCCCCCTTAACCCTTAGCCCTGAGCGAGGGACAGCCAGGAGCAGTTGGTCTGAGGATCTAAGAGATCTGGGGATGGAGAGGGAGCAGCGGAGCTCTGAGATGTACTGAGGAGCCAGGCAATGTAAAATTATTGTATTTCTTGTCTTTCATTGTGATTAATTTGCATAGTTTGTTTCTGCGATTGCCAAAATCTTTGATTGTATGTTTGCAAAAAAAAATGTTAAGCTGTAACTTGTTCTTCTAACCCTCACTTTATTCACCTTGTTTATTTAAACACTTTGGGAACATTAACTGATGTGTTAAAAATCTAAAATAATTGTTCATTCCACAAGACTTATGAGATAAGATGATTTTTTTTTTTTTAAATAGTGTAAATGTAGGGATAAAGCTTGGTCATCACACTCTTATCTTTTTAAACATTGTCTATAAAGCATGTAAAATGTGTTGTATTAATTGGCAGCTTTTTTAAATAAAATGTCAGCTGACCCCAACCTTCCTGTGAGGGAATGGATAAAAAGACAATTTCACTCTAGAAAAGATAATATCTTCCTAGTTGTTCAATTAACACAAACAAAGGCCTCCTGTCAACTGAAAACCCTGGAGTTGTAAGTAAATTTCTAAGTGATACAGGGAAAAAAAGGATATTTTTAAAGTGTGTATTTGTCCGTCAGGTGGTGGTGGAGCACGATGAGGTGCGTCTCTACATGGACTGTGGAGAGGCAGAGAGGGCGACTTTCCATCGCAGGCCGGAGAGACTCACGTTTTCTCACAACTCAGGCATCTTTGTCGCTAACGCAGGAAACACGGGGCTTGACAAGTTTGTGGTGAGTAAATAAACTGGGCCTGTGAACGCATGTCTGAATCCAGAGGAAGAAGACAAGGAGTTTTTCTGTTCTGAAAGAATATGTCTGGCTGCCGGTGTCTGGTCTGTGCTGCTGGCCTCAGGATTACATTTGTTAACGTGTGTGAGTAGGTGTGTGCATGTGTCATCTAGCCTCTGATTATCATGTAAAAGAGTTGAAATCATCCACCCCCAGTCTGTCTCCTCTGGAGAGTTATTCAGTCTGCAGAGAGACGATCATGCACTTTGGAAATATAACAATTAAAAAGTTCAGATGCAAATCTAATATTAAGAGCTGATTGTAAAGTAGTAGTAGTAGTGAGTAGTTCCGACAGGATATATATCGTGGGTCAAGGTTTACAAAACCTGAATTCCAAGCAAAGGCATGTTGTGATTTGCCTCGCCACAGGAAGACAAAGTTTTATCGGCCTCCTCACACAGATTGGAAGTAAACAGGAGGTGAAGGTTCGCCCTTGAAACATTTGTTTATGTGTAACCGGGCCCTCAAAATGGGGGAAAAGAAGTGATCTCACAACGACGTTGACAGTGGCATCATTGTAGTTGTCAGACAGGCTGGTTTCAGAATTTCTGAAGTCTTCTGGTATTTTCATATACTGCTGTCTCTGGGTTTTACTCAAACATCCAGTGAGCAGCAGTTCTGTTGACCGATGTGACTTGTTGATGAGAGAGTCTGGAGGATTGGGGCATTTCATGTCTTCTGATCTTTGCCAGACCACATGATGGCTGGACACTAACACACTAATGTGTACCATCTCTATAACACAATCTGGACCTCTCTGACCCCCCCCCCCCCCTCTATTCCACATCCTGTGCTGGCTGTGACATGAAGGGAGGAGAGGATGAAGTAGGAAGAGAGAAGGATGATATGTGGAAGGGAGGAGAGGATGGAGGAGTAAAGCAGTAGCAGATGCGGAAGTCGGAGATGTCAACAGGACTGACATGTGGTCAAGGCTCAGTTGTGGTCAGATCAAGGCCTTTGCAGCCAAGTCTGTCAAATGTGATAACGTAGCAGGTTTTCTGCAATATTCTGATGAAGGGAAAAACATATTTGTATGCATGTCATTGAAATAGATATGTGTGAAATGACATTAGAGCATATGAAAAAAGTGAACAACTAAAAACACCCTGCACACTCACACTCACTGCCAGCCCAACGCAAACAGTCCTCACAAAACAAGCTGCTGATCTTGTTGCCATGGTGACTGGATGTGGTCACTCCCACTTCATTCTTCTTTGTTTGGTGTCGCTTGACTTTCTGAGCGGGTTATCTGAAGCGTAGCCACTCAATATGTGCATGCTTAGCAGCAGTCATGTCCAGCCTGAAATATCTGGGTCACTCTGTGTGTGCGTGTGTGTGTGTGTGTGTGTGTGTGTGTGTGTGTGTGTGTGTGTGTGTGTGTGTGTGTGTGTGTGTGTGTGCGTGTGTGTGCGTGTGTGTGTGTTGTCTTGGGCCTCAAAGGAGAGCAGTCATGGTATGGGGCCCTTTTTCATCAGCGTGTGTTTGTATGTGAATGTTGACCACAGGAGTGAACCTCTTTCTCTGTGTTCTCATAGAAGCCATTTAAACCAGTAACATTACTACCGTGAAGTGAGTTTGAGTATTGTAAATGTTTAACATGTATCTCTAGAAATCTGGTCTCCATGGTGACGGTACTGCATTGTGTGTGGGGCTCCTCAGGGAGAGAAAGCAAAGTTTTGAAGATCATATTCCTTTTTTGTTTTACCTAAACTATCTCAGGTAATTACTAAACTCATATTGCATTTGTAATTTGTAAGAAATTAGACTGAAAGCTAATAACGTAAGTCAGTGTGTGAATGAATCACAATATTATTATAAATCCACCTACATTTTGATTTTGGTCTGTTATCATTAATGTCCCATTAACCCCAAACATATGCACATAAAAATCACCACTTTACTCAGATGAAAGGAAAAATCAAAATCAAATTCTCTTCATTGTCTGGACTTTAACTCAATTTAAGATCAATATGAGATTTAGACTATTTCTCCACTTCTTACATTCAGCTCCTGAGAAATCGCCTTCTTCTTGTCTCAGCCTGATCCTTATTTAAAATGCTCTCCCTTCACTGTTTATTTGTCTCAAACAATGAGATTCTTGAGATAACATCAAAAAAACTTGGTTGGCGCACACATACACAATATCAGAAATTTGTCTCAGGGATGAAATTCAAGTCTAAAGAAAACCAAGAGAAGCCAGTGAGCACAGCAGAAGGAACATTTGTCTTGGATGTATCTGGTCTCTTTCTCCTTATTTCTCCTATGAGGAGGGTTTAGGAGAAACAGATCAGAATTTAGTCCCCTTCAAATAAGAACACGATTTATTTATTTCAAGACAAAGAAAGGACAATTGCGAGCAGCAACATCTTCCTCACAACAAGAAGACATTTGGGCGACTGACTGTGGCAAAATGTGTTTATCAAAAAGTGAATCCCTAAATAACCCCAGGATGTCCTGATTGTCAGAGTTAGAAGATATATACAAATGTTGTGTCTGTGGAGTTTATGGTGGTAATTTGTGATCAGCTTCATGGTCCCAGTCAATTAATCTAAGCATATTGACTCATACTGTATGTCATGGTGTTTCCATTGACTGTGCTGATGAGCTCAGTTATAATGTCATTCATCCTCTCTCTCTGCAGGCACAGTGATAACTTATTTACTGTCAACAGCAAGATTCACATCCTAGGAGTCATTTGAAACCTTAAAGTCAGTTTCCTGAGTCAGTTTAAATTGGTTGTTAGTTTTAACACTGTCACTGTGTCTCTCCAGGGCTCCATTCAGCAGCTGGTGATAAAAGATGATCCGAGGGCGGCTGAGGAGCAGTGTGAAGATGATGATCCTTATGTGAGACACACGCACACAGGCACACACCAGTTGCACACAAACACACACGTACACACATACACAATATATGGAGGGAACACACTCTTAAATAACACTTTTAGAGCTAATTGCTGTATCAAAAGATCAGAAGAGAAAAAGAAAAAGTTACACCCCTAAAAAAACAAAACATCCTGGAAGAAAGGAAGGATCAAGGAGGTCATTATGTGTGTACACACACACACACACACACACACACACACACACACACACACACACACACACACACACACACACACACACACACACACACACACACACACACCCATACTGAGAGGGGATCATCTGCCAGTAACAGTTAAAGGAGTTGTTCATAAAATTGGGTAAATGCATCAAAAGCAGCCCCTAGTGGTCAGACTACTTGATGGAAAAATAAATGTTTATAGGTTTTTCCACTAAGTGCTAAGAGCAAAGAGGTCACAGTGGTTCTCCTGTGGCTTGAAGGAAAAACTAAGAAGCAATCATGAATTGTTTTTCATAGTAATGGACAAAATAGAAAATGTCCACATCCACATACCACTACTTCAAAACTACAGGGCTAGATGTCTCCAGCGTGAGATCCTCTGTAGATCCAGCATTTACACTTGACAGGTGGACTGTATTTTACCAGTGAATAAAGTCATTATTATAGAACTTTATACATGATGTATTCAAAGTAATTAACAATTAAATCAGGTTATTCTCTGTTTGGTTAAACTGGAGCACTATGTCATCTGTGACATCTTGTCGTGAGCCTGTTTTCTGAATCAAGCACTTTGATGTGATGTTTGACAAAGGCCTCGGGATTCGCCAGCGGAGATGATGCTCTGGATGACAGAGAGACAGAGGAGGAAATGACCAAGAACAAACAGGAGAGAGAACACGGCACGGCACAGGTAAGCTGGATTGATGGCATCACTTCATACACATATCTTTGTGCAGTGAATATATTCAGTCTGAAATATTGTATGTGTCCCTGGTAAGTTTGTTGAGGTCACAGCTGCACACCACGTTTATTAAAATGGCGTTATCTTGTGATGCTCTCAGTGTGTGTGTGTGTGTGTGTGTGTGTGTGTGTGTGTGTGTGTGTGTGTTAGCCTGTTGCATCTGCTGTTATGTGTTGCGCCCCGCATCTTATCATCAGAACCCTAAAACAGCTTTCCTTCTGTACGTGCATATGAGTTTGTATTTCTTCCCTGTTCCGGTGCCATGTTTCATCCTCCCACAAGGAGGAAGCCGGTCTGGCCCCAAACATCCCATAATCAACACTGACCTTGAAGCTTCAAACTAAACTGTCCTTCAAAAGCTGAATAACTGTTGCAAGCCATTAAAGTCACAGTGAAAGCTTTAGTTTTTCCACCAGAAAACAGTGATGACAATCTTATTGTTATTTGATAATATCCTGCAGGATAAAGTTCGGTAAATTAAGGCTTTTCATTTTTCTTTAAATGACCCTTAACTACTGGGTTTTATACATTTCTAACTATGCTTTATTTATTTTTGTTCTTACAGTTCATTTGTATGGACTGAGTAACCATATGTTGATTATTTTTCTTGCTTGTATTATCACTTTCCTGTTTTTACTTACATTATTTTAGTGGTGTGGCTCTGGATATTTAGATACTGGTCCAAATCTCTGTCAGTCCATTTGCTGGTTCATCACACATGAATGAATCTTTCAACATATCTATGACTTAGTACTTAAGTATTAATAATTAGAACCAAAACCAAAGACCAATCACAATAAGTCTGTTCAACCTCTGACTTTTCCTGTTGCCACAAACAGGATTGGTGCAGGATGCATCCCGACAGACTGTCATGCCATTTCAATATTTCATTATAACTTTTGAGATTGAATTTTGAATATAGATTTTCTGTGACCTACTGACCAACTGATCTTCTCCATCTCTCGTAGGGGGAGGACAGCTTTCCAGTCAGAGCTCCTCCCACTGAGGCTCCGGAGGTGGAGCTTGAAGAGTTTTCTGGTCACATGACACCAACAGAGAGCAATGAAGAAATGATAAGAGGTCAGAATCACATGCCTTGTTTATTTGCTTGTTAGTTTACTGAGACTTCTTCTTCAACATGTTCCTTTCTCTTTGTAAATGTGACCTCTCCAGAAGTAGCTAGAAACTATACATCTGTGCTTCAGGGTCGGCATCACAGCAAAGATCTGAAGTTAATATGTGAAGTCTGTTAAACAGAAATCTAAATATAAGAGAAGCCCACCTGTGAACTGGTGCATCTTAGCATTCCTTTGTTTCCGCTGCTGGGGTACCCTTAAGCAAGGCATGTAAGCTCCCAGCTACTTTAGTCTGGTTAAATAAAGATTAAGGAGCAGTTACTGTTATAAGTATATCCATAATCAATTGAGACAACTGAACACATTTGTTTGCAATAAGAGCAACAAGAGTATAAACCAAAATGCATTTGGATCAATAGCAGATATAGATGTTACAGTTGTAATGAAACCAACACTTGCTCATGCTCTGATTTAAGAACCAAATCTCAGTAACTTCACTGAGCAGCATTTACGAACTGTGACACTCATGTTTCTTTGTGAGAATCTGGAGATGTTTGTTAAATGTCAGACGACAGTTTGGCTGAAGTTACATCACAGGAACTGGTCAGTAAAACATGAGGATGTCTTTGTTAACAGAGCCACACCAGACAGAGGAGGCAGGGGAGAGATCAGGAGACGTAAGTGTCACTGTCAGTCAAAACATTACAACAGACATCAATATGTGTTATTACACTTTTAGAAATAATATGAGAGAATTATTTGAATTTCCAGGGTCATGTCAGGCCTGAGGTAAAAGGAGAGCGTGGAGATCCCGGACCACCTGGACCACCTGGTCCCCCAGGACCGACCCCTCGACCTGGGCAAGCTCAACCTGGATCAAGGGGGACCCAGGGGCCAGCAGGGACCCCCGGATCCACTGGACTGCCAGGGAGAGATGGACAGCAGGTGTGTGTGTGTTTCCAAACCTTTATTGAACTATTGAGATCATAAGCTCTATCCCTCCTGAATCCTACACTGTTCTTTTTGTGTCACCCACTTTTACCCTTCATTGCTTCACAGGGAAACAAGGGTGATACAGGAGACCCAGTAAGTTATTTAACTCTTTAGTTCTTCTTCAGTCTTCATCAGTATGTTTTTGTGTAACTGTTGATAAATAGACTACAATAACAAGATTGTATTTTCACCTCCAGGGTCAGAGAGGACCTCAGGGATTTCCAGGTTTGGATGGAGAAGCTGGACCAAGCGGAGACAAGGTGCGACTGAAGCCCCCATGTTGCAACTAAAAACCTAATCATGAATGTATCTTTGTGTAAAGTGCAGTTTACTTTTATGTTCAACACCAAATGCACTTGGCCTCCCGTCCTACAGGGAGACTCAGGAATCGGTTTACCAGGCCCTCCAGGCCTCCCTGGGCCACCTGGACCCCCAAGATCACGCAGTGTACCAGTAAGGAACACCGTTCGTCGTTCTACCACTTGTGTGTTGATATAATCCAGAATATTTATTGATGGAGTCAGAGTGAAGGACAAGATGGTTGAAGCGTAACTGAGCTCTCCATGTGTGTGTGTGTGTGTGTGTGTGTGTGTGTGTGTGTGTGTGTGTGTGTGTGTGTGTGTGTGTGTGTGTGTGTGTGTGTGTTTGTGTGTTTTAGTATGGAGCAGATGCTCTGGGTTCTGGCTTTGAAGACTTGGACAGTGACACTGAACTCATCAGGGTAAGATAAGAACAGATAATAACCAGTGAGGTGGATGACATAGTCTGATACTTGAATTTACACAGTTGAAAAAAATAATCATTCTCCCTCTCCCAGGGTGCTCCTGGTCCACCAGGGCCTCCAGGGCCTCCTGGTCCCTCTGGATCTAGCATGTTACCTGACACAGCTGAGGGCCTCCCCTCTGGTCACGATGGCCCCTCTGGTGTCCCCGGAAGAGACGGGGCCGCAGGCAAACCTGGAATACCAGTAAGTCACCGATACCAGAGGACATACAGTGTTAAACTTACAGTGTATTCTGTTTCAAATACAGGGGACGAAGTAAAACCTGCAGATCAGAACGTGTATTTTCATTGTAAATATGAGGCGTGTAACAGTCCTGGAGTGTTGCTTTATGATTTAGTTTTTTATATAGAGGCACACAGAGGCTGCTCTTGGAGCTACAAACACATTTCATTGAGTTTACAGCTTTAAAATCTGATGATGTTTCAAATAATGCTTCAAAAGACAGTCCACCCCGATGATGAGGATGAACAGACACGTGTCACATGTCTTCATTCTGCATTTGCTTTCAAAATCTCTGAAACGTGCATTAAATGATAAGACAAAAGGTTTTACTGACTGAGCTTTTATCCTTTACTGAACATTGTGACCACAAACTGATCTCACTGGAAAACACTCACTTCTCAAATGTAATAACATCACAAACACTGATGTCTTATCAAGCAGAGGAGGATTTACTGACACAGACTGAAGACATAGAAATACCAATGAGGAACAAATAAAAGCTTTTTGAGTTCCAGTTTGCCTGTAAAGGTTTCACCTCCGTAGAAAGTTGTGCTTTCTGTCTTACAATTACATTATGTGTGAAAACCTTTTCTTCCCCTTCATGTTATACTTGTGTCTGTCTATCTTTTGTCTTTGTAATTGTTATATATTGTGTGTTTTTATTCAAGCATATAGTTGTATATGCTTTTTATAAATCTTTTTTTGTTTTCCAGTTAAAATTCACCTTAAAGGGATAGTTCACTCATTATCTACTCCCCACTGGGCCGATGGAGGGGTGGGTGAAGTGTGTGAGTCCACAAAACACTTTTAGAGTCTCAGGGGTAAACAGAGTAGCAGCTGAATCCAATACAACTGAAGTTACTGGTGACTCCTTCTTCATACTCAAGAAAAAAAAGAAAAAAAAAGAACATAACATGCCTCCATACTGCTCGTGGTGTTTAAGCCCAAAACTCCACTACCGGAAGTAGTGATGCTAACACACACCCCGCGCATGCCCTTGGGCGAGAGCTTGATGTCGGGGCCGACACTTGGATGACACCACACGAGCAGTATGGAGGCATGTTGTGTTTTTTCTGTTATTTTTATTACGTTTGAAAAATGTATCTCCAGTAACTTCAATTGAATCGGATTTGGCTGCAACGCTGTTTACCCCTGAGACTCCAGAAGTGTTTTGTGGACTCAAACACTTCACCCAACCCTCCATCGGCATAGTGGTGAGTAGATAATAAGTTAATTTTTATTTTTCTGTGAACTATCCCTTTAAGTTGGATGGATGCTGGAAGTAGTAATGCTGAGGGGGCCGCAGCACCGTCTGCAATACAAAAAAACTAAACAGACCAATTAAATTAAAACTTTCATTTCATTTTGCACATAACTTTTATAGAGTAACATAACAGCGGGCCTTATATTTTGAAATTAAATATTTTTTGAATAATATTTAATTTCATTATAGATTTTATTTTCTGTGTAATCCAATCACAAATGTGAAATGTGACAAGTCAGGTTTGCTGTGTGTTGTACTAAAATGTTCTAAAACTGGTATAACATATGAATAATAATATATACAAAAATTGGCCAGTCAAATTAGTTTGTTTGACTTTCTCTCAGTATCACAACCTGACTGACTTCCAGTGTTCCTGTTAGTTTGTCTTTTCTTACAACACACTTGATAAGTGTTTGTGTGTTTCATGGTCTTTTAATCTCTCTCCACCTCTGTTCCCACATGTCACTCCTTAATATCCTCACCAATCTTTATCCTGCCCACATCTCGTCCCTGTTCTTCATCTCCGACTCCCCTCCCACCACCTCGTCCTCCTCTCCGCTCTCGTTTCAGATGATAGAGGATTGGTTTAGTGGTTCTGGGCCCGATGAGTCAGGTTTGAGCTCAGAGTGGTCCTCGGACCTCGGCTCAGACCTCGGCTCCGGTTTCAGTTCTGGGTTCAGCTCTGAATCCGGTTTGGCCTCTGGGTCTGGGCTTGTCTTCGGGTCTGCTTGGGGTTCAGGCGAGGTATACGGTCGTGGGTTTGCTTGTAAACCAGCGAACACTAAAAGGCAGAAATACAGTCAAGAGACAGTGCATTGAGGCAAAGGGAAAAAATAAACAATCACAATGCTTTATATCATTTGATTGAGACCACATGCCCCAATGCTCTGCCCAACGACTGTAGATTATCTTCCACCATGTTGTCCTAACCACTGAATGGCAGCTGAAATTGTATTTACCCAGGTGACTGAAGTGTGTGTGTGTGTGTGTGTGTGTGTGTGTGTGTGTGTGTGTGTGTGTGTGTGTGTGTTAGTTTTGGGTTCATTCACTTCCAGTTCACATGTTGTCATCACCAAATGAAACATTTCAGCATGAAGTTTCACTTTACATGACAAAGTGACTGAACAGTGAGGAAGTGACCTGAGACTTTCTGAATTCATAACCTCAGCATCAGCTGCCTTATGCTCTTTTTCTCCAACATGGTGAAGAAACAATTCTGCCTTTTGTTCTGGTCTGTCTTGTTTTCTCTTTTTGCATATTGTTGTATGTTGGCTGCTCTCTACCAAGGTGCACTGATGTGCTGAGATATTATTTTCAACCACGGTCATAACAATCCTACAACAGCTCCTTATTGTGTGTTTTAGTTTTATGAAGTGGTGAGAATACTTTTATTATTTACAAGAAAATGTTGGACAAAACCAAAGAGTGGCCTCAGAGGGAAACCCATAAACCCGATTATTCACAGCAGAGCATGAATATGCAGATGCCCTGAGAGACAATACATTTTAACTTTATTTATTTCATCTTCTTTTAAATAATTTTTTTAATGATGTAAAAACCATATAATCGCACATTGTCAATGTAGAGCCTACACATTAGACACATTACAAGATGACATTTGCAGACAATAAAATAAATGGGGCATGACAGTTAAAAAAAATGTTAAATTACTAATAAAATAAAATTATGTAAAAATATATAAAAGAAAATGAAAACATTTACATTACCTTTTTGTTGTAATACTCATTTTGGCCACATGAGGCTGCCATTCACCACTCACTAAGTCTGAACAGGTCTTGAAGCAGTCATGTTTTCTCAAAGGGGATTTGTAATTTCCTTTAGAAAATTATGTGATAGAAAATTCTGCAAATTCATTTCATATCTTTGTTCTGGCTAGAATTGTGTTTTAAATTGTTCTTTTCACGCATTAAAAAAATTATCCAAACATAAAAATAAAAATAAAAACTCAGGGCTTCTGCATAAATGTGCCCAGCAAATGTTGAAGGGGCAGTAGAGATTTGGAGTCACCAAGATGATTGAGATGCATCCTAAAGATTCTCACACACACACAGACTTATTTAAATGATCTGTGCATAAAATTCATCAGTGTCCCTTAGAACTGAGAGTGATACCATAGAAATCTGAGGCCCCTGGTACACGGAAGAAACAGAAACATTGCTGTACTTTGGTCTGCTACTGCTTGGTTAAAGGAATACACTGATCTTTTCACCTTTCATTTTAAGTGATGAGACAATATCATCCTTCCCTCTTCCATTCCTGACGACATTGCTTCACGCTGCATTTCAGCTGAATCAAAATAAGCTCAGTATGGTGTTCATTACAAAATAAATGTTAATTAAATGGCAGAAAAAAAGTAATGAGATAATTTAAATGCAGCCAATGCCAGTTTGATTTCTGTCAGTTGGTAAAATTGAAATTTTATATATGATACAACACTTAAGTCTTAACATTGTTGGAGTGTGAGCATGTTGTATTGTGGTGTGTTGAGGAGATGCAGAATAGTGTTGGAATGGATGATCTCATCACTTAAGGAAGCTCACTGTATTCTTTTACATTGACATGCTGTCATCTTTGAGCTCAGTGATGGCCAATGAACAGCTCACTATTAAATCGTGCTATTTCTGTACTATCCTATTGTCTGTGAAGTGTCACTGATTTATTTACTTTGTGTGTCCAGGGTCCAGCAGGAAAGGATGGGGTTCCAGGTCTACAAGGAGCTGGGGGAGAGAAGGTATGTTCATCCAGATAGATGGGGTTCTGGCCCGGGAGCTTGCTGAGCTCCAGCCCATCGTCTTGGTTTACATCTTTGCTAAAAGTCATGAAATTCTCCAGAAATAATCTGGATCTAATCTAATTTGTTCTTCCTTCTTCACATCATCAGGGTGACCAAGGGTTAACTGGGCTACCTGGGCCAAAGGTAATGTACTAACTCAAAGTAAATGAAAACACCATGTGTATATTACCCCCGATTGTTTTTTTCAGTTTAGAACAAATCAAAGGACAATGTTAACTGGGCAGATTTTGCTAATAATAGTCTGCCTTTTTCTCTTTCTCTCTGCAGGGTGAATGTGGCTCTCTGGGAACAGCAGGGCTCCCGGGGGCCCAAGGGCCCAGTGGCCCCCAGGGGGAGAGAGGCCTAATAGGTCCCCCAGGACTGCCTGGACCCCCTGGACCTCCAGCAACCAAATTCTTTGTAGAGGTGACACTATTTTTATGTCTACCACCTACACATACACATCCCTGCTGCTACACAGACTTTCACCAAGCTAAGAAGGAAACAATAAGAGAAGAACAACAAATAACATTAAAATGTCATACTGATATTCATTTTGTTGTCAGGATATGGAGGGATCAGGGAAGAGTGACATGCTCCTTGGAGCTGGAGTGAAAGGCCCACAGGTCAGTGTGTGTGTGTGTGTGTGTGTGTGTGTGTGTGTGTGTGTGTGTGTGTGTGTGTGTGTGTGTGTGTGTGTGTGTGTTATTATGCTATCTGTATTGTATCATTATAGTAAATGTTTTGTGTTTTTCTCCCAGGGTCCTCCTGGCCTACCTGGCCCACAAGGACCTGAGGTAATCTATTAATGAAGCTTAATTAGAAGTACTCATTAAGCTTTGAGACAGTAGCTCGTATTGTAGTATATTTGAAACAGGTGATAATGCTCTATGTCTATCTTTCATTTTGTGAATAAAGTTAAAATGTCAAGAATAAATTCAACTCCTCTCGTCCATCAAACCCAGTTAGAGGTGTGATTGACAGCTGTGTGAGCTACCAGAGGGATACATGTGGGTGTAGTAGCCACCAATAACCTTGTATTTGTCCATGAGCAGCTAATTCAGTTTGCACGAATGTGGCCTCCTCTTCCAAGCTTGTGTGGTTTAATCTTCTAAACAGACGTTGTGCTATACTGATATTACCACAGTGTTTTTACGCTAAAAGCGACAGAATGTACTTGTTACTAAAACCGATCAGGCAGTCATGTGCACTAATGTTAGTTAGTTCTCAGCATTTAAACCTTATTCTTGATAACGAAAATGAAAAATAAATACTGTATATATGGTTCTCCTCTTATTTGGTTTGACTTTATTCTCAACATTTCAACTTTATTCGCTAAATGCTTAATTTTCATATACATGATGTATTGCTCCTTCTTGTTCACTGGTTTAAGATACTCCCTCATGTCTTCTGCAGGGTGAGGACGGAGCCCCTGGATCTCCAGGGATCTCTGTCAAGGTCAGTTCATTCTCAATTTTTTTTTTGTCATACAGCGTATGATTTCCTCTCCTTTCTGTCAGTCAAGTGGTTTTTATTGTTAGTTATTATAGTTTTGTCATTCTTTATGATTTTGAGGGTGCACTGATACAAAGGGCGAGGGATTAAGAAGCATTTCTAGTTATTTGTGAGAGATGCAATTATATATATATATATATATAATATAGCTGCATTTCATTTATATCTTTTCAGTGCAAACTTTGAGTTACTTCAGTCTGAATTTGTGCTTTTCTGGTATTAACATTCATTTGAGTCACAGAGGAAATCACTAGTTTCTCTGAGATAATCCTTCAATAAAAGCCCAGAAGGTCATTTGAAAACACTTAGCGCTGCTCTGACTCTAGTCTCTGAATCCTCAGACACTTCAGTCTGACTGAAAAAAATATTCCATCCACTGCACACAGTACGCTGCAATTTAACGTTTAGAAATAAATAAAGAGAAACTGAACATGACCTTTGAGAACCGAATGTTTGCTGATGCACAAGAAGCATTGACTGAGGTTGCCACTCCTCATGCTGTGTGTGATTTCAGGGTGAACCAGGAGACCCAGGAGCAGAGGGTCTTCATGGTCCTGCTGGACTACCAGGGGTTCGGGTAAGGGAAATTACCAGGGGGCCAATTCAGATCATTTGGCTTCATGTCCATCTTTATATACAGTCTATGGTCAACAGCCCCAATATGATAGTTAAATGTTTGGCACGAAATTGTGTGCATTTCATTAGGTATATTCATCACAAAGGAACAGGAACGACCCATGTTAATGACCAAAACAGCTTGAATGTAGCAAGGCAGTTAACTAGTAGGAAACTATTAGCTGGTTTTGGTAGTAGCTCATGTACCATGTCAAACTGTGGACATGTGTTTGTTCATTTATTAATAAGCCACTATGGTGCATTTACTGCTCTGAACCAGCTGCTGCGTATAAAAATATTAAATGGATTCTCTATTGCATAGTATGGTTGCTAACACATTTACTTTTTATTTCCCTTTACTTCACAAACAGGGGGTGAAAGGAGAAAAGGGAAATCTGGGACCAAAGGTTTGTTGAACATGTCACACTTTGTTCAGCCTTCAGATGCTCTCCCCTTTATTTACCTTTTATTTTGATAGAGTAAGACTGATGAGTCTCTGTTTTCCCTCCTGAAGGGCGATCGAGGCGCTGATGGACTCAGTATCCCAGGATCACCTGGGCCTCCTGGACTGCCTGGACCTAGTTTTAATTTGCAGGATGTATGTGCACACACATGCACACACACACGGTTTACTTAACAAAAATATGTTTTTTTTGGCACTGGGGTTTGAATTGCTACTTAGCATCAAAGATAACAGTTTTAAATGTTGGTAGTATTGACCAACATCTATTTTAATGTAATCTCATGGAAACATTTTTACAATGCAAAAGGATCAGGACCTTAATTTTTTCCAATCACAATAAGGTTGAACAAACCATGTTCATTTTAGTTTACAAGATGAACCGCAAAGTGTGTTGCTCAAAAAACCCCACAGGTTGTGAGTATTATGGGATAGATTCAAATGTATCAGAGGGGAGAACTGCCCCAGTCTGTGATTGGTGAAGAGTGCTGTCTGGACTCAAGCACCACAGCACATAGTGTATTTGGAGTTACAGTCTGCAGTTGATAATGGATTGTAATGTGATAGATTACAGTAAAAGCCACAGATTTGATTTCACAGCTGTCATGCGGCGCCAAATACATTTTCAAGTCCTATTTAGTGAATTTTACAAATATCTAACCATGTGAAACAAGCTCACAGCGCTCCAACTTACTCAGCGTATGTTTTGTCTACAGCTGCTCCTCAACGTTACGGATGGAATTTTCAACTTCACAGAGATCAGAGGACCACCGGGGCCCATGGTGCGTAGAAATAAACTGTTAACGCAAAGTGACAAAATATTTTCAGATGTTTCCCGCTGCTACAATTTCAGAAGCTTACAGACTACAGGCAATAAAGACAGGAGGAGCGTGACGAAAAGATTATGTCAACTCACATTTGTGATACTGTAGCTACATATATATATATATATACACTAAATGAATTATAAAATAAGACTTTTACAGACATTTCCACTACAGCAGAGCTTAATGAGCTGCTGAATCTTCTCCTTCATTAACATACTTCACTGTAACATTATCCTTTTTGATGCTGGAGCTGCAGTTTTGTATGATGTTGTTCATTTAGTGTGAGAATGTATTTTGGCTGTTCCAGACATTAATCCAGCTGTGCTGCTTTTGCTTGTCTGTTGTGACTGCGTGTCTTAATGCATATGAATGTGTGTGTCTGTGTGTTGCATGTGTCCGTGTGTTGCAGGGCACTGAAGGCTTGGCAGGCAGAGCTGGATTTCCTGTAAGAGCAGCTTGCTACATAACGACCTACGCTGAGCATGTGTATCACCAGTTGGACACTTTTGTACAATATTATTTGCAATGTAACACTGTTTTTTATTTTATTTTACCTTTGCTATCATTGGGCTAAACTGGGTAGGTAGCAGAACTACTGTAATGTTTTTTTTTGCCATGGATAGGAATTATGGAATCATTTTAATTTACTTAATTGGAAATTCTTTGAAATATTATCATGTTGGTTAAAGGTCTCAACTGTGCCTCGCTGTCATTCCTTTTCAGGGCCCCAGAGGACCAAAGGGAGACCTAGGTCCTCAGGGTATCCAGGGGCCTTCAGGACTCAAGGTGAGTGATCATTGAGCTGCAAATCAAAATGTGCACTAGGATAGATAGCATGCCATCACGCTGTCTAATAGCATTTAGTTTACCGAGTGTCTGTAAATGCAGAAAAAATATTGGACATTAAATGTCTTTGCTCCTGCAACAGGGAGAAAAAGGAGAGGCAGGAGTCACCATTGCTGCTGATGGATCTCTCTTATCTGCACCGAGAGGCCCCCAAGGGCCCAAAGGCATTAAGGTAAAGTGAACCTTCACCTGTAAATGACTCCACTACTTTACCCCCTTACTGATGATTTTACCCTCACTACAATGGTCAGATGGCTGCACAGTCACTGAGTCATTTCATATATCCGTGGTCCCTCCATCCGTGGTCCCTCTTTCTTAATCTGAACACCAGACACATTTTGGACAATAAGAAAGACTCGAGGTCTGCCTGCACTATCACGATTCCATAAAACTCAACAGTGTAATTGGAATATTATGAATCACAGTTGCAATGCTACAGAAGTCAAAGTCAAAATGATCTGTTTTACTGTTCTTCAAGTCACTGTAAGTCCGACTATTGAAATATATTGATAACAGAACCACAACGATCAAAACACCACATATCAATGTAGGTTTTAAGTTTCAATAAATACATTAAAGCTCAGTGATGTTCATATACTGGAATAGAGAGCAAATAAAGTTTATCATTGTAAAAGACTTCATACCACATGATCATTGTATTCTCATCTCACATCTGTACTGTGTTGTATTTTGTAGGGTGACCGTGGGTACCAAGGACCATCTGGAGTTATGGTGAGACATTAATATCTACACGTTTCATCACTTAACTAAATAATATAATAATATCATATAATAATAATATAACTGAAATCATTTTATGAACTCTGTAATTTATTGATTCATTTGTTTTAAATACTTCATCAAGTAGATGAGAGATAGTATTGATGTGTACAGTACAATGATGTGTTATTGTGTTTATTTCAGGGCCCAATAGGACCGACAGGACTAAAAGGAGAATATGGCTTCCCTGGTCGCCCGGTGAGTGGCTTCTGTTTATCTGCATGTGTATTCGTCATAGAATAAAAAACCCATCTGCAGTGAGAGAGTCTGCTGAGGAGCTGGTCAAAAGCCAATGAAAAAAAAAAAATAGACCCAGTGTGGGAAAAAACATTCTGTAAAAAAATGATATATTTCAATCGATCTCTCTACTAATTCACTTGTGTGTTTAAAAGTGACTTTTAACTGGGGAAACTTTTCTCATTAATGATATGAGTGGTTTGTCGGCTTGGCTTTTCAAATGATGCACTGCAGTCATACAGAGAACTAAAACTGATTTCATTCTTTTTCTTCCTGTAGGGACGATCTGGTTTGCCTGGAAGGAAAGGGGACAGAGGAGAAGCTGATGGCCTGCAGGTAAGACAAAGCACCAGAGTCAGTCAGAGAGCAGCCAGAGATTTGTCTCAGGAGCAGGAGGAGTTGAAAACAGAGCTAACAGTGAATATTGGACTTAGATTCATCAGATGAACACAAATTTCAAATGAAAGACATCATAGGGGACACGCATTGTATATACCTCAAACAGGAAATGCTGCAACTTTTGATATTGTAATATTGCCATTTCCTAATGACATCATCATGACATACATTATACAATATTATGAAGAATGATTGGTGTAGTGAAAAAATTAACTAAGTGTGGTTGAAAACTATTTTGTAGTTGAAAAGTAAGTTTTTGCAGACCTGTCTAAAGACTTTTATGACCTGAACTGTTTGTGACCTGAAACCTATATAACATGTTTAAATACTTTTATGGCCTGAAACCTTTATGACCTTTTTATCACTTATTTACTCTCCAAAGAACTGAATGTATGTCTGCTTATCTCCAAAGGAAACATATGTAAATCAGTTTCCTGTGTTTAGATTCCTCTCTCAACCTGTGCCTACAGAACCAGTCTGGATTGGCTCAGAGAGACAGCCTCAGTTCTCCTATATAGGATCCTTGCATTTGACTGTTCTGCATCTTCACTCTGAAATCCCTGTGACTCTCTGTGTTGATCCAGATTTCCATCACATTGGTTAACCTCGATAAGCTGTAGACCATGTCTTCAATCCTATTTGTTGCAAAAGTTAATGCATTACTACTACCGTCATGGTGACATCATTCCTACCATATGATCATAAATGATTTTCTGATCTAAGCTTCAGGTCGTGTCTCTTGTTCTAAAGGATGCAGAGATACCTCGAAAAAGTTGTTTTTTAAATTTGCATGACGTAATTTGCTAACTTTATTGTGACTTCTTCATGATTCATGATTTTAATATGATATGATGTGGAACAATAGTCTGATCAGGTATAGTAAGATTGTCTCCTTAGCTCAATTACTAGCAGAGATATCTTAAAAAAGGGGTTTTGGACGATGTTTGTGTTGAACTTGACCATTGACTTTGACTGTTGTCCCAAAGCCCCTCCTCCTTCTTCTTTTTCTCTTGTCCTTTGGTTTGTTTGGTTTTCTTCGTTCCACTTTTGTTTACGTCTAACTGTCTTTGTTTTCCCGTTGGTAAATGCTTCTGTGTTATGAATTCTTAAAAAAAAAAAAAAAATCTAACACTTCAACTTTATAGATCGATAATATATCAGGGTTTTGTTTCTGTGTCTCAGGGACCACCAGGTCCTCCCGGCCCACCTGGAATTCCAGGGAGAATTCTTGGTCTCAAGGGAGTAAGTATGAACTTTATACACACTATAACAGTTTGATAGACTTTAGCAGCTTTTCATTTTCACTAGGGTTCATTCTCCAAAGTAACTTTAGTCAATGGAATCATTTTAAAGATGCTGTAATCTCATAACTCGTAAAAATGTTAGTCATTAAGTGTCAGTCTGTGGAGCACAACTATCTTTAGATGTTTTTGTTTTTTATAACGGATAAAGATCCTAACACTTGACAGGTTGATTCACTATAATTGAAATTTTAAAACTTTTATTTAGTCTGACTCTGCTGCTCTTCTTTGAATCCTTAAAGACAGTGTTCCCCGTGCGCCCCAGACCGCACTGCAAAAAGGGACTAGTAAGTGTGAGTGGGACCACCTGATTGGTCGGTTTCTGTCTGACATTGACCATCAGTGGTTCTGCTGGTGTGCGGGTGTGGCAGCATGGCAGCTCTCTGGTCTGGGCTACAAACAGCAGCCCATTCCTCCCCTCCTCTTTTACCTCTGTTCGTTTTCTCCTCCCCTCCCTCTTTGCTCTCCCTGCGTCCTAATGATCGTTGGTAAAGGCTCCATGTTTGTGGGTCTGGTCTCATTTCACCAGGCATTAACATTTGTCCTGTTAGCAGCTTATTCTTCATCATTTTTACACAGATCTACATGTAAAGTGGATTGTAAGTAGTTGCCAGATATGAGATAAAAGATGCATTAGCTACCTGCTATTGTAATTTGGCCATTAATTTAGCGCATCCAATAAGATCACTCAGGACAAATGCTATTGCCTCGTCCGTCCTTACTCTCCTCATCATCTCCAGGAGGAGGAAGCTGAATGAAACTCTGACAGGGAGGAGAAAAATAAATTGTTGAATCTAATCCCTGTTGGTGCGAAATCACTTTCAGTTCAACTGGTTTAAACAGGAAACTAGAGAATGTATTCATAAATAAATGTTGGCTACGATAAGTTTTAAATTAGTATTTGTTCTAAAGAAAAGCTGCCTTCTTAATCAGTTGTACTGAAAGTGTGAGAAGTCAAACTCCCTGTGCTCGTGGTGTTGGGTTTTCTGGGTTCAGCTGTACAACCTTGTATCTGACAGTCTTTTTTTCCGAATTGCTAAAACACATTTCCTGAAACTTCCTCTCCTTTTCTCAAAACAGTAAACACAAACCCCAAACTTCAAGGGACACTCACAAAACCTTTGACTTGTGTTCAAACAATCAAACAATCAATTATCTTTACCCACAACCAAACACTGCCATCAAATAACACTGACAATCATAACACATTAATAAATGCAAAACAATGCACTCTGAGCATAGCAGGGAAAAAAACATCTTTATAGAGAAATTAATGAAATTATTTACTGGAGGATATTTGCGGTTCCTGCGCTGATTTAAACTTTTAAATGTAAACATGAAAACCGGCAGCAAAAATTTTAAAAACTGTATGGTTTTAAAGTAGTAAGCAATGTCAATCATTCATTCTGCCTCTGGGCTGGGTCAGGCCACAGGACTTCATCTACATCACAGGCAATCCTCTCCTTTGCTAAACAATGGGGAAAGAATCTTTGGCGAATCCAGCCTTGAATAGAACCAGATAGAATAGATTCAATAGATCCTATATCATCCACTGATGGATGATATTTTCTTGGGTATGGGGGTTTTGGTCAAACACCATGCTGACAGTATATATTCTATAAGGTTCAGGACGGAAGAGTATGATGGAAGGCAAACATAGCTATTGATCAAAATGCTCATACTCTTTGACCACAGCTCATGTTGTTCCAAATATCAACATAAACATGATGCTCAGCCTGTTCATGACTTCTGCTCATGTCTGAGCAAATCATCCCGTGGACCGTCAGAAACGTTGATGACGTTTCGTGTTGTATGGTCCTAAAGTAAAATGACTGGACAAGTGTGTTTAAAAGGAAGATCAGCTTTTTAAGTTTTGCCAACTATGTGATTGATTCAATAAAGTTGTTTAGCCAGTTAACAGTTTTGTTTAGAGAATGGGGCTCAGTGTCTCCAGTGGCTCTGGTGATGCTGTTGCTTCTCTGGCCGAATTCAAAGCAGCTGAACTAGTGATCAGATGGGAACATAGACATATTGTTACTATAGAAGCAGTGCTTGGTTTGTTGGAGATGGATTGTGCTTGGAACTTGACTCATTTTTCCTAAACTTTGGATGTGGTGATTTACACCAAAATCATTCATGTGTCTCTGGTGGAGACATTTTTTTAGATCTGCAAACTATACGCCTTATCATATAAACAATAGACTTAGAGAAGTTTAGGCACATAAGAGTGGTTCGCACTGTCGCCTCACTGCAAGAGGGTGCCCGGTTTGAATCCCGACTTGGGTGGCGTCTTTCTGTGTGGAATTTGCATGTTGCTCTCTGGGTACTCCGGCTTCCTACCGCAGTCCAAAGACATGTAGTTAAGTTTAATTGGAGACAATAAATTGGCCGTAGGTGTGACTGTGGGAGCGAATGGGTGTTTGTCTCTTTATGTGGTCCTTGTGATCCGCTGGGGACCTGGCCAGGGTGAACCCCGCCTCCCACTCAATGTCAGCTGGGATTGGCTCCAGTTAAGTGGATAAACATTATAGATAATGAATAGATGGATGGATTGATGGAGATTGGATTTCACTTATAACAATCTACCACAGTGATTGTTTAATCTCTGGTCCTCTCTTGGTCCTCCTTAAAATTTCTACGGATTTTCTAGGCCTCAAACAGAGTTATATGTTACAGGCAGTGGTTCGCTTTACTTCTGTGTACTTGCCCACAGTGTAATGTGATTACAGAGCAGTGGGTTTTTTAGAGAGCAGATTGAATCCAGTGGGGGTTTATTGATGAGTGGCAACAGGACATAGTATCAGTTTCTATGGGCTAAGTGTCGGCTGCTACTTGGAGTCTTCAGTGTGTGGTTTAACAGGAAGGTCCAGGATGGTGACTGTGTAAAACCCCTGTGATGAAACAAGGAAACCTTTTACATTCACCATGTTGCTAACAACCCAGCCCTGCTTTCACCTTAATCCCTAACTTTGTACAGACGGGTGGAGGTTGTATACGTGCAGCTGTCTATAGCATGCATCCCTTGTATGTAACAGGTGTTGTTGTGCAGTGCTGACAGCAATGTTTTAATCTTTGGAATCTTTTGCTTTTTATTATAACCCTATATAATATAAGTTATACTATTTTGTCACACATTCTTGACAGATGTTTTACTTACACAATTAATTCAATCTATGTTTTCAGCAGTCTGCAGATTTGTGTACATGTGCATATGTGTATAGTATCCATCTGATGTTAGTGAGCATGTATGTGTGTGTAGGAGTCAGTGACAAGGGGAGATCCAGTTGGAGCAAAAGGTGACAAAGGAGATGAGGGGATGCCTGGAGAGCCAGGCACATCTGGTAAGAGCTCTAGATCATTAATGTTCCGGATTGCTCACTCACAACTTTTGTGTGTGATTAACACTATGATGCTCAATCAAACAGTACCAGTAACTTTACACGAAACAGTAAAGCATATGGGAATTCAAAATATTTGTTTAATTGCAACCTCATATGTAATAAACTATTTTTTGCAATCCTAAATAATGATATACATGTATTATTTATGTCATGTTTCATCTCAGAACCTGGATTTCTGGATGGAATTGTGGTGAGTACTAATTTACTGAGTACTAACTTCCTGAAGAGTTTAAACTTGTTCTTCGCGTCAACAATTTATCTAAGAGTGAGGTTTTTTTTGTAACATTATAGCGACACTCATAAATTAGTTTATATAAAAAAGATAATTATGCTAAACACTTGTATATTTAATGTAATGTCAAAGGGGTCATTTGTAGCAATGAATCATAGGCGGTTCATAAAAATGGACGATGTGACTGCTTCCCCCCCCCCAAAAAAAACAGTGCCTTGATCGCCAACTGGTGTCTTGCTGCAGTATAGGTCATAAACCCTGCTTGCTCCATGTTAGAGGATGGGCCATGGACCAAACTAAATATTCGAAGTACATGTCACATAAACGTTTCCAAAGATGGTTTCTGTAATTTTAGGTAGTTATATAACACTGATGTAAGTTCAAGTGATCATTTTTCATCATTTGATGCATTACACATATAATGGCATGATTGACACTTGAGACTGACTCATGATTGGTCAAGTGCATTGCGTATTTGCAGGACCTTATTTTTTAGCGGCTCCATTTCCTTGATCACGTCTGCACAGACTCTGGCTCCAAATACGAAAGATGAACCTGCACAGAGAAATGTCACATGACTGCAGTTCCACTCCAGCTCTATAGACTCTCTCATTATGTTTCAGCTCATTGTTCTGGTTTTATTACCTCTACCTTTAATACCTTAGACTCACTGCTCTGATCCACTTCAGCAGTTTTCAGCTAAAGTGCCTCATTAAACCCATTATTCAGCACCAAACAGTAAAAAACAGCAACAACAAGCTTTTCAGCATGGCATTTAACCCATGGAGGTGGTGGAGGCCAAAATAGAGCAAAAAGAAAATGTATATTGGACATACATACGTATATATTCAAATTTATTGGATGACGAGACACAGTGTTGCGCAATGTCTGCTAGATGTAAAAATAGGCAACTGTTTGTTAACAAAATAAACACAGCAACTTTATATGGTACAGCGTGTTCTATTTCCCCCGGGTGGCCAAAAATTTATAAATGCTAAAAAAGGTATATGACTATTATTTTACTTGCTAATATGGGTGATCTATACAGTTAGAGAGAATAAAAAGTCATCACTGATACTGAAATAAGCTCCTGACACTTCCATACCTCTGCTCAGTGGTGCTGTGGTTGATCTCTGATGTCTCGTCTGTCAGGGTGCGAGAGGAAATCAGGGGAACAAAGGTGAAAAGGGAGAAAGGGGTGACACCGCTGGGCCTGGTCCTCCGGGAATGCCTGGCAGGTCAGGACTTGTGGTGAGTTCTGATATTAATGCCGATACTATAAGAGTCTCAGTCCTGAGTTAGAGTTTTTCTGAAGTTAGTATTTTATTTTGTGAACCTGTAGGGTCCAAAAGGTGAGTCCATCGTGGGTCCTCAGGGTCCCGTAGGTTCTCCTGGCGCGCCTGGATCCCCTGGGTTCGGACGACCTGGCCCCCGAGGCCCCGCTGGCCCCGCTGGCCCTCCAGGACCTGCACCTCCATATGTATCTGGTATGTATAAAGAGAAAGATGGAGAAATATTCAATCTCTACTCAGAAAAGTTCTAGATCAAATTCAGTACATATACTGTGTATGAGTGAAAGCTGACGAACTTGTTAGTTGTTAAATGTAACTCTTATGTGTTGTCATCAGCTGACAGTGTACCTGGCCCTCCTGGTCCTCCCGGTCCACCAGGCTCTTCAGGATCTTCAGGATCTTCAGGATCCAGCAACCTGGTACAAAAACACACCTCAAGTTCCACCCTGCTGTAAAAAAAATGATAAAACTACTATTTTCAGTGATTGATAACTTCGTAATTGTCATGAAGTTACAGCTCTGATGCTGTGGTGTTGTGTGTGTACAGGTGACCGTCTATAAATCCACCCACGCTCTGGTCAGAGAGAGTCAACGGGCTCCAGAGGGAACCCTGGCTTATGTTTCTGAGAGAGGAGGAGAGCTGTACATCAAACGACGGAACAGCTGGCGCAAGATCCAGGTGGGAATATGGTGGGCGGACATGTTTCTGCTTGGTTGGATGTTGGACTTTCCCCATTCTGTTTATCAATAATTTATCATCCATGTACACACATATAGGTATTTTTTTTTGAAAATAAAATCAGCAAAAATGTATGTTAAGTACCATTCAACTTATTTAAAGTGTATTTGACCCAGAGTCTGTGTATGTGTGCGTCCGTCTTACAGCTCGGAGAGTTGCTCCATCACGGACCTTCCTCCTCAGCAGAGTCTCAGTCGCTCGGCGTACCTGGAGAATCTAGCAGACCACACAGGAGCCACAGCCAGGTCCATGCACATGCATACACGCACGTGCACTCGCACACACACGCAATCGGACTGAACAGAATGTCTTTTATTACAATCGATTCTTCATTTTGCCATGGAGTTTTGTGCGAAGCACTTTGTAACCTCATTTAGATAAGTGCTATACAAATAAAGGTATTATTATTATTATATTATTATCGGCTTCACACTTGACAATTGTATTGTTAGTGGCCCAGAGAAGTGCTCTGCTGAGTTTGTTGCGATTTAAACATGTTGTACATTCAATACTGATAAACTGTGAATAAACTGGCGACCAGTGCTTTGTAGCAGTCAGTGGGGGGCGGGGCAATGTATGTGACATACACACATGGTCAGTAAATTTATGTAAATTATAAATAAAAGCCACACACGTGAACAGTAAAAAAGCAAATTCAGTTATAAATTCGTCGCTGCAGATAAACCAGGTAGGATGAACACAAAGTTTTCTAACTTCACTCTGCACCATAGACTGTTTATGAAAAGCTCTGCACACAAACAATGAAAAGTGACAGTATATCATAGAACTGTTTGAGGACGACTCACTAATGACAAGGAATAATTCGGAAGTAGCTCCAGAGCATCAACACAGGACAAGAAAACAGTCCCCACAGGTTGGGAATGGACTCTCGGCTGAAAGACTGAAATAAACACACATGTTCATCATGTTTATAATTCCTGTTGATGAACGCGTCTTTAAAATAATAGATGAATAAATATGTTCCAACAGGAGCTGCAGGAGGGCGGTAGAGGATATCAGCCGAGCTTTAACGTACTACCCCAGACCTTTAATGCTGTTCCTGGGGTGAGTAAACACATGTTCTCCCTTACACACACCTACCATGCACGCACACTTAAAAATAACTTGGCCAAACACCAGCCCCACTGATGTCAGATTCGTGAAGGATAACGTGTCAGATTTGGAACCAAGTGCATTTCTTCTCCGCCCCACCAGCTCCATCTGGTAGCACTGAACTCGCCTCTGAAAGGGGATATGCGTGGTATCCGGGGGGCCGACTTCCAGTGCTACCAGCAGGCACGCGCCGTGGGACTGACGGCCACGTACAGGGCCTTCCTGTCCTCACACCTCCAGGACCTGTCGACCATCGTGAGGAAGGCGGACCGCAATGACATGCCAGTGGTTAATCTCAGGGTAAGGACAAATTAAAACGTACCTTAAATGCGTAACCCCAGAATAATTGTCACTGAAGCTTTGTATTGAGGCCGGATTCGTTCTTTTAAACATCAAGTGACTTAATGACATCCAAAGCTGAATTTCAGTGGTGATGTGTTGCGTTACAAGTTTGAGTTTGTCAACTTTCAACTGCCACAATAAATTTCCCATTCCTACTGTTTATTATGAAAACAAATCCTTCACACTGTCTCTGTATTTGTAAAAGCACCGCCACTCCCTCATGCAATATAATATAACCACTGCATTGTTCCCAGTTTGAAACACATTCAGAGTGTTCATTAAATCAAACAATTTACAAAAAGAAGAAAACAAGATGCTACTAAGTCAGTAATGTAATGTAGTGCCTGGGTGAGTGAAAGATACAACCTGTTGGAAACTGTACGAAAAATAACAAACAAATCCCAGCAGCACATGTGGGAGCTGAGAGAGAGAGAGAGAGACAGTTAAATAGGCTGGAGAGCAGCCACCTGGGTGATCCTCATCTTCCTGACGACCTCCACTCTGCTGCCACTTCCTGAAAGGGAAAGAGCACAACCAAGCCAAACAGAATAGGAGCAGGTGTCATGGGTCCCATGTGTGATTTGATTCAATAAATAGTGTGTTTAATATATGTTTATATATTTATGCACATAAGTTTAACTTTATTTCATTAAATCACCCTCAAGTTATTTGATTTATTCACACCAACTCAACCTGATGGAAAACAATTCATTAAATGTGACCCTTTACATTGAACTTATGTAGGAAAGTTACATAGAATTGTCATTGAAATATATAAAAGCCATAATTAGTTTTTAAATGTAAGCTTCATCTTTCTGGCCTGCAACACATTGTTGGTCTGTACAGATTCATTATAATCACATGAAATCAATTGTGAGTGCATATACGTGCATGAATTGATGTCCTTGTTTAGTCCTACTTTTTTTAAATGTCCAACTCCACAATGCACAATGTTATCTCACAATCTTTGTCCAGGCTTTATCTGAGGAGAGACTCACAGTCTCAGACTTTGAAAACCCCTGCACCAGATATCACAGATTCATCTTCATATCATAAATATAACACACAATATTTCACTGTGGTGTATCACTGTTTTTTCAGAAATGGTTATTACATCATATTTTTTAACTTCAAGAGATTTTTCATTAAGGTGAATACATGTGTTTCTGTGCTTTCCTACATATTTAAAGTTATAATCCTGATAAATGATGTATTTACTGTTGACATCATCTTTTGAGTATTTTCCCTTTATTCTCCTCCTCTTTTCTCCTCAGGGTGAAGTGTTGTTCAGTAGTTGGATGTCCATCTTCTCTGGGAATGGAGGAACATTTAATCCATCCACTCCCATTTACTCCTTTGACGGACGCAACGTTATGACTGATTCAGCATGGTGAGTGTGTGTGTGTGTGTGTGTGTGTGTGCGCGCGTGCGTACATGTGAGCTAGTAAGGGAAAGTATTTGTGTGCAGGGATCATCCAAACCAATCGTCTTTTCTATCAGACAGGTCATAAATCTCATGTTCACATGGGCAGCAGCTCTCACTGAAAAGAACATTTCTGCAATCAGCAAAGTTGACATCATGACAGCTCTGAAAAGTGTCTCCATTGCCCCGGGTGACTGGCTGCAGTGTAGTTCATAAACCCCACCTCCTCCATGTTGATGGATGGTACATGTACCAAAATATAGTCAAAAAAAATACACATTGAATAAATTTGAATCAAAGATAATTTCTGTCATTTTAGGTATAGTTCTCATCACACTGATATTTGTTCAAGTGTCAAGTTTCTCCCTTCTTATTTGATAGAATAAATATTAAGTAAGTATAGATAACATTTGAGTTTGATATATAAAACTTTGGCTACCTCGACTCGCTACAGTGCAAATTCTGGCTTAGAGCGACATTGTGGCAATGGAGGATACCACCGGGGTCTCCCACACACAGCCAGAGACAAAACTGTTGCTTTGCAGCATAATTTATAACTTAAACATAAATTCATAAAAACTCAAACTTAAATACACCAGCACTTTCTGCTGGACTTCTGCAGCTCAGCAGCCTCCCTTCCTATGTGTCTCTCCTACGTGTCTCTCTCTCTGTCTCTCCCTTTTAAACCTGAGGACCAATCAGCTAACAGCTCTCACCTGCACTGATTGGTCCTCTGGTTCAGATGGAGGTGCTCTCCTAGCCACCTCAGTGCCCACATACCCCCATCGCCGAATTCAGGCCAGGAGCCATCCGGTCTGACCTCCTGTCCATGTTGTCCATCTTTGATTACAGTCTGTGGTGTGGCCTTGAGGTGTTGCATTAGCCTGAAAAGCTAACAGTCAGCAATAGATGATCATAAAGCAAAAAATAAAGCTTTTGGACTCTTGGGTTCTAACTTTAGTTTGCATGTTCTCGCTCTGCCTGCGTTGGTTTACTCCAGGTGCTCCGCCTCTCGCCCAGTGTCAGCTGGATTTGGCTTCACGGTCTCAGTTTTAGGCCTTTGAAAACTTTAAATTTATATATGAGAGAATCATTTTCCATTCACCTGACGTGCAGCTGGGAGGAAAGTGGAGCACTCAGTGAAAGCACATGCAGACACAGGGAGAGCGTGAAACTCGGCTTCCTGTGAGCCTAAACCTTTCTGAGGCCATGGCCAGTCACACATATATGGCCGACCTTTGCCTCCTGGTTCACTTCCAATCAGCTCGGGCGAGGAGCAGAACAAAACATTTGCTCCTTCTGGCTAAGCACATCAGAGTTTGGTGAACTGCAGTCGTGTATGTGTGGCCGTGCTCTTAGCCTTCCACCATGAGTCCGAAGTAACCGTTGACCTGAAACACAGCACTGTCTCTATTTATCTTTCTTTGTTTCTGATGCTGCACATTGACTGCTCATATATCCTCCACTCTCTCACCCTTCTCCTCCTCCTCCATCAGGCCAGAGAAGCTGGTGTGGCACGGCTCCAGCACCGTGGGCATCCGTCTGACCCACAACTACTGCGAGGCGTGGAGGACAGGCGACATGGCAGTGACGGGCCAGGCCGCGCTGCTGCAGACGGGACGACTGCTGGGGCAGCACACCCGCTCCTGCTCCAACCCCTACGTCGTGCTGTGCATAGAGAACACATATGTGGGCAACACACATCTGAGGAGGACCTGAGGAGACAGAGGACACACACACACACACACACACACACACACACACACACACACGTTAACACATGAAGAAACACACATGCAGGCATGCTGAAAGTAGAAAATGTGAACACTGTGCACATGAATGGGAAACACACGCAGGCACATACACACATGATGATGTTATAGGCATGACTCTCGAGTACGGACGGAAAACACGATATATTTTTTCCCAAAACGTTTTTACCACAAAGTTCTTTTCTCTAATTGTTGAATCACGTTCATATTGAAGAGATTAAAAAAATAATTAAAATGAAATAAGGCACATTTACCACGACGCTTTGCTCGCTATACAAATAGACACAGTACACAGATAACATTGAAGGCTTGACCCATAATCGCAGTGTGGCGCCCCCTGCAGACTCACCACCAGCTTTGTTTACACTCATTTATCTATGATTGTTGTCGGTTTCAGGATATTTAAAATGTTTTTCTCCAGTTTTCTGCTGCTTGTGACCTGAACTAGTCTCAACATTAACATCTGTGCTTTAGCGTTAGCATTAGAGTTGAAATCAATGTGTGAATTTCATTAATTTATACTGTAGCGGGACATAGTGTGAAAAATCTAGTAAAGTTCAGATCTTGAAGATGTTGTAACATGTATATATAAATATATATATATATATATTTGTGTTGTTGACAAATGTTTTAGTTTCTTACTCTGTAGAGGTAGACATAGAAGGTTTTTCTCTCACTGTGCGTCGACTGAGACGTAGTTCCAGTCTCGTGCCTGTAAAGATGACGTAGGCCTGGTTTTCATGGAAGTGTTTGTTTTTATGATCTGTGACTATGAAGTTTCTGTTCAAACTAAACTTGAGAGAACATTTGTACTGACTGACTGGTGCTCACAGAAAATAAAATGTCTTATTTTGTGTTTTTTAAGTGGCGCCTCCATTTGCTTTTTTTTATGCACACACGTGTCCAGGACATTAGCTGGAGGGTGCGTCCCTCAGCTTCTGTAGAAAAGAGCGCCTCATTTTGGTTCATCCTTCAAGTTCTTCATGGTCCACAAAGAGGGCGATCTTTGTGGACCTTGAGAACGCAACGTTTGAGGGATGCAGCCTCTGAATATAGACACAAATATGTATATGTACTGTATTTAGTCAAGCTTCTCAAGCCTCTGGTTTTAGCGTTTTTCCTCTGAATCCTTTCAGGTCTCAATGCTTTCTTCCTGGACCTCATCAACGTCCACTTCCTCGACATCTGACTCGTCGTCATCTTCGGTGTCACTGTCCAACCTTGTAGAGGATGGCTCTGTGTCAGGCTCAAAGAGCCTTAGGTTTGCCCGGATGGCCACCAGTTTTTCTACTCTTGCATTGGTGAGCCTGTTGCGAACCTTTGTGTGCGTGTGCCCAAACAGTGACCAGTTGCGCTCAGAGGCGGCTGATGTTGGTGGGATTTGGAGGATGATGGAGGCTACAGGTGCAAGGGCCTCAGATCCACAAAGTCCCTTCCACCAGGTGGATGCAGATATGTGCTGGCATGACTGCCATATCCCATCCCCTTCCCAAAGGCCTTGCTTGGTACGGAACTTTGCCAGACTGCCGAGAACTTTGCCTTCATCAAGACCCAGGTGGTGAGACATGGTAGTAATAACAGTGTAAGCTCTGTTGATCTCTTCACCAGAGAGTATGCTTTTCTCATACTTCTTTGGGTCCAGCACGTATGCTGCTGCGTGTATTGGCTTCATGCAGAACTCTTGGCGCTTCTCCATCGATTTGACCACTGCGGTTTCCTCTGCTTGGAGCAGCAGGGAAGTGGGCAAGGCAGTTTGGATGTCTTCTTTGATCTCAGCAAACAGACATTGAACATCTGACAAGATGGCATCATCACCTTCTATCTGGGCAATAGCTGCTGCTATTGGTTTGAGGATTCTCAGGCTGCTAGTCACTCTTTCCCAAAACACATCATCCAGCAGGATTCTCTTGATGGCACTTTCCATGGCTGCAGACTGGGATATGGCGATTTTTTCCCCAAAAAATTCCCAAAATTCCCGAGCTTAACTTCCCATGGAAGGTTTCCGGAAATTTACCGGAAATTGTCCGCCCCTTTGCAACCCTACCTCTCACACTCAATATATTTCAACTGTAAATTAATTAATACAAAATAACTTCACAGTACCAATGCCAAAAAGAATAAAGCACATTTTAACAAGATTCACTTTATTAAATGGATATGTACAGCACATTCCAGGATCAAAACATCAACTCACTTTCTTTTAATATTGAGAATTCTTCGTATAGTTTCCAGAGGAAAAAAGAAAAATTACAGATATATAACAGGTGTGCTTCAATCTGAAAAACATTAAAAAATGTCCTCTTATTGCACCACAGCCTTTTAGACTTGAGTCCCAGGGTCGGTGTTAAGGTAGACGTCAGCCCTGACAAAAAAAAATTATACACAAAATGTACTATACATCTGCAACCCTCAAAACGAGGACAAAGTAAAAATAAGTGATGGTTTCAGCTGCCTCCATCACTGTGGCTTCACCAAACATCGAAACAAGAATTTTTCAGATGGCTTAGAAAAGACCCGACGATGTCTATAAAAAAGTGTATCCATAAAATCAATAGCTTGAAAAAGAAAAAAAAAGATAATTAAAAGACAAGTTTTATATTCACGTGTGTTACGTAAAACGAAAATAAAATTCAGATAAGCATCTCGGAGATTTTAGAATTTAATGGGAACAATGTTTATATATTGATACACAGGTATTGATATATAACAGGAATATATCAGTACTGGTTATGGACAGGAGTTACAATGCTGTTTGGCTTCATTTACACAAATACAAAATATAAAATAACCTATTTTCAAACTTACTTAATGCTTTCTCTTAATGTCAATAGACTTTTTCTGCCACACCCCTCTGAAGATTCAATAAAAAAAGCATCAGATTGAAACAAAAATGTTTGACGGACAAACGATATTTCATAATGCAACATCTGTCACACGTCAGGAGTCGTCATACAATCAATAGAATCCTATTTTTTGGCTCGAATTTTGGTATTTTCATTTAAAACGTCAAAAGTATGGTAAAACATTTTTGTGAACGTATCTGAGTGGAAGCAAGAAAATAGACCAACAAAATTCCACCTGTGTAAAATCAGCCACAATCTCCAGACAAGATTGGTTTTGTATCAAGTTGCATTTTTTTTTTTTTAGATTAAAATTATTCTGTAGACTGCAACAATAAAAGTATAGGACTTCACAGGGTCCAGCTCATAAAAACAAACTGGAAATTAAAAAATTCCTCTGGAGGTTCTATGTCTCACTGAGGACGGTGAGTCAGACTCTGCTAGTGTAAAACAGCTCCGTCTGTCTGTGTCAGAATTAAATGGGTAACATCGAAAAACTTTCATCTATGTCGGCCTGATTCACACAGCTGATCCAAACCTGGTGTCTTTTTATACAAATGGCTGTAATGATTCATTAATGTGTGAGCACTATGTACAAGTGTAGCCGTGACAGACGGGTGATCTCTCTACTTGACACTCCCTAAACAAAACAAGGCCCAAACACAGGTCTCTAAACATACAAACATGCAAATATCCAACATTACTCAGAGAGAGATCGCTGCAGTGCAAATCTGAGGCTCGAGTAAGAAGAGAGCGTCTGTCACGGCCACATGTCCCTGAGAACCAACATCCAAATTTGATCCAAGAGCGTTTACAAAACACCGCGGACACGGTGTGACCAGGAGCATGATGGATCTCGACAAATCAGCATTCAGATGATGGTTCCCAGTGTGTGTTGCCACATGCCCTGTTCAGACCTGGTATAAACGTCCGTTCCTGAGATCTGATGTGGACAGTGTTAAGTCTGTCTGTTCACACCTGGTATTAACATGTGACCACTTGCGATCTGCTTTCACTTCCTGCTCAATAAAATAAACCAGAGAGGAGTCACGAGGGGCTGAAGGAATTAATAATTGAATTTGCACAGCTATGAGGAAAGATTTGATCAATTCAACAAAAGTATCAGTCATTATGTGGTGGTCAGTGTTGATATTGTGGCGCTGGCTACAAGCAAATCAAAAAATACATTTCAACTGTAGCGGGTCAGAGGACGTTAGCTGAGTGGGCGGTCCTTTAATATGTGGCCCAGGACGCATTTGCGTTCACACAAAAGAATGTGGCCGCATCAGACGACCACCTAATCTGTTTTTTTTGTAATCGCATCTCAAGTCACATTTGGGTGCGTTGAGACCTGATCTCAGAGCTGACCACTTGTGATGGGATCCCTCAGGATGGATGTCAATACCAGGTCTGAACGGGGTCATGAGGTCCTGGACTCAGGAAGACAGCAGTGTGAAAACTCTCCTGTCCTTAAATCAACTGCGCACTGCAACGATTTGAAGGAGTTAGGACGGAGAGTGAAATGTGGGGAGGCTGTACAGGAAAGGCCACATTCAATCAAACTGCAGTTGTGTCAAAACAGGAGCAAAACTTTTTGTGGAAATATTGTATATAGGTCTAAGATTATACATCTTCTAATTGCTAAATTCTGATGTTGAGTCTTGTATTCAGTTTCAACAGTTTTTTTCCCTAAAATGCATATTTAATAAAAATGAGGCACCTTTAAGGCAGTGTTCACTAGGCTGAGCTCAATAAGCGAGTGAACATGAGGAGTCTGAAGAATCCATGATGGTAACACGGTACTCATCAAACCTGCTGACATTTTCAAACATGGCGGCAGTCAGAGAATCTGTTTTCTGAAACATTGATGGATTTGGGGGAGGAAATTTATGGTGATGCTAGTAATTCTCACATCAGCAGCTTTGGATGTTTACATTGTTTATGTAATGGTACTGTTCGCCTGTTTTGTTTACAACCAGGGCTTGTATTTGCTGTTTCATTGATGCCGCCATGTTGTCCTGATCCTAGCAGTTGCCTGAATAGGAGCTACAAAAATAGAAGCTGTAATAAATCAATTTTCCTTTAAATATACTTAAAGAGCCCCCGTGTTCTGATTCAGATCCACACAATTATTTTCATTAAAGACTAAAGTAAGGAAACTGAAGCTGCTTTTACGTTAAAATGTTGACTGAAAAGAAACTTTCTTATTGAGATGCTGAGTCAGGCTTTGAAACAGCAACTTAAAAAAACTACAAACACCCCAGCTCATCACTCTGAGACTTTAGCCGCCTCGAAGTTGACCGCCAGCTTCCTGTGCTTCCTCTTGGAGGCGGAGCCAGGGGTGTGACCTGTTGGTGGGTTGTTTTGCCTCGGGGGGGTGTGCGGGGATGCGGCCGTTGTGGAAAGACCATCACCTAGACTGGTAGCGGACATAGTGGGGTTGCTGTTGGTGGCATGTTGGTGGGTCTGGTTGACCTGACCGCTCTGTGGTTCACTGTGAAATTGAAATTGGCCAGAGGGCTGGTTCGGGGATTTGTGTGAGTGGCTCCTGGCCACGGTATGTGCGGCGCTGTAAAACTCTCGAGTTTCCTGGTTCTTCTTGTTGGCCGAGACCCGCTTCTTGGTCACCTGTCAGGGTCAGAGGACAATAAGAACCACGGGTTACCATGACGAGAGCACGACTTTACTTGCAGAAGCAGAAAAACACTTCCACAATTATTCTACGTCCCAACGTGTGTATGTGTGTACCTGTAACGGGATGAACTGGTTGTGGGAGCCGATGGGCACCGTTGCTGGTGCAGGCTGGGGCCGGGCGGCACCAGGGAAGGTTCCTGCGGCTCCATAAAACTGTTGATTCTGGTGGTGCGGAGGCAGTGCCATTCCCCACATAGGGCCAGGGCCAGGGCCAAAACCCTGCGGGGGCAACAGTATACCACCTGAAGAAAAATAATTAACATTAGAGAACAACATGTAAAAGATTCAAATTCATCTACATGGATAGATCTAGAAAGTCTCACACGACTTCTGAGACAGGAAAACTAAAAAATGTGGAAATAACAAAGTTCCAAAGGCTTTAATCCGATTATGATTTTTGGGGCACAGATGGATGGTCACCATGATATCAGTTTACCACTCCATACTCACGTGAGATCACGTAACGGTTACTACTGTCCGTAGAGAGGTGATGTAGACTAACCTTGCTGGTTAAAGACCCGGGTCATGGATCCCATGGGCGGAGGTCGTATCTGGCCCACTCCTGGATATAGAGCAGGTGGGAGTGGGAAGCCCGATCCCACTGAGTTCTACAGACACACAAGACAGACAGTGAAGCTTTGAACGTCTAAATCTAAAGAATAGCAATACCTGTGTTATGATGCATTTTTACAGTCTGCCTTGTCAAATCATCAGTTTATGAGTTGCTTTATGAATCTTGTCTAAGCCCCAAATGCTGCAAGTTAATGTCCACAGTGATTCTTCTTTCAGGGATAAGACCACAATGAGCTGATATGAACTGATTATTAAAATTAAAAAACATCTTCCTCAATTTGGTCTCTCTCCCCTTTTAGATAAAAATATATTTAAGGTTCATTTGACGATCATAAGATTTCTGATTTAATTATTTATCCACTGACCATTGCAAGCACACATTTCTCACGATCTCTCATTCACATAAACACTACTGTGTGTGTGTGTGTGTGTGTGTGTGTGTGTGTGTGTGTGTGTGTGTGTGTGTGGTACCAGTCTTTGGAGGGCAAAGAAGGCAGCTTTCTCCTTGGCATCATTTTCAGACTGGCACTGTGGGCCGTGAACCATCAGTCCATTGGATAGTTTCACCTGACACACGACGTGACCCTGTGAAGACAGAGGACAGTTTTAGTAAAAATGCCCAGAAAATATTCAGACTCCTTCAGTCTTTGCACACTTCGTGTTATACATTTCATTTTAAACTTCCAATCATTCTACAATCAATTATCCATAACAAGATGAAAACGTGTTTTTCATAGCAAATTTATGAACAAAAGTATTCAGACTCTTAATTACACTAGAAGACTGAAGCTAAAGGGGTCAATACAAAGTACTGAATTAATTGTCTAAAAGCTTTGCACACCTGGATTTGGGACATTTTTTGAGATTGGGCGAGAAAGACCTCTGAACTGCCATCTACAGGTCTCTGAAAACTTCTGGACTCGTCACAAAGCAACTCCAGTGACATCTTGGCCATGGTGGTGGAGTCCAGAGGGTTCAGTTTTTGTCTTACAAGACCAGATACATTATTTTCTTCATGCTAGGCTGCCATATACTCAAAGTGGATTATGTCAAGCTTCTCCACCATTAAGCGGATACTCAAGTTTGGGCAAATCAAGAATTCTGATGTTTCCAATCTTCTCTTTCACAAATATTCAGGCCACAGTGCTCAATGCACAGCGCTGCTGGGAACACACAAAGCTTTACAAATTGAGGTTCAGCGATGAAGAGAGGTCCTCGGATTCCATGATTTGGTTTTTGTCCTGACATGAAGTGGTGGAACCTTATAGACAGAGCTGAGTGCCTTTCAAACTATGCCAAATCAGTTTGCTACAGAAGGACTCCAAACAATCTATCAGTCAATCAATGATACACAACTGTGGTGGTTGAAGGGGTTGGAAACCTGACTGAAGCCATTGTGTATATCGTGAAAGACAAAAATTAAATATGCTGTATTACCTGTCTGTTGCGCATAAAGCTGAAATCGGGTGGTACCATGCCTAACCCCACACAGACACATGCCAGCTCTGACACCTTACTGGTAAACACAGCGTTGGAGAGGTTGGGGGAGGCGGCTGATACAGGAGAAGCTATGTCACCATGGGGGGAATTCATCTTTGCAGCTTGAGGAAGAGAAACAGGGATGAAATGGATTAAAAAAAACAAGGAATACAAGCCTTGGTTTGTAAACATGTAAACTGGCCTGGTGTAGGAGATACCTAGTTTCTTAGATGATCGTCTTCTATTCTGCTGCTGGCCTCCAGAGGGGGGTGTGTGATCAGTGTCCAGGAAAGGGGGGCTTCCTGTGCCGGAATCAATCTTCAGCATCTCCTTCAGTACCAGGGTTCCCTTCTACAGCAGCACAACACAAATTACACTCAATTATAAATAGTCAGGATCGGTTGAAAAACAAACATGGCTGCCACCAACCAAAATATCTTTGACGAGGGCACGGCTTGGCAAATTATTCTCTATAACTCTAGTAAACCACTGTCATCTCAAAACACCAGTGCCTCCATCACTCACCATGGCGAAGGACTGTGGAGACAGTGGGCCATCTGACTGGGTGGTGGATGCCTGTGGAGGAGCTGGAGGAGGTGGGGTCTGCTGATTACCCGTAGAGATCTTTAGACTGGCAATGAGATCCTCAAACTCAGTCGAAGCCTAAGAGAGACAAAAGACAACACAGTTTAATCAAAGTGTGTGTGTGTGTGTGTGTGTGTGTGTGTGTGTGTGTGTGTGTGTGTGTGTGTGTGTGTGTGTGTGTGTGTGTGTGTGTGTGTGTGTGTGTGTGTGTGTACCTTATTGCCTGTGTTCTGTGAAGGGAGAAGGAAGTCAGGTTCTTCATTTTTCTTCAACAGTCTGATGCCACCAACTGGGGCCTGTAGAGAACAGACACAGACGAACATTAAAGTAGCTGAACACCCCTGACCTCACCCTCCCCTTCCAGACATGAAAGAGAACCTGTGGTAACCTTCAGTTTTCATAAAAACTCAAAAGGTGTTTAGTTTTAGGCCTCCATAGAGAGGACCCCCCCTGGTGTAAATATAAAGTATTTCAATATAAAAGGGCCCATTCTAGGGTAAATAAAACAACAATTTGTATAATTTAGATGAAACACACTCTTATTATTATTATTATTATAATTATTATTTTATATTCAAATTTCTGTCAATAGATCCCTTTCACCTAAATCTTACACACTGGACCTTTAAAGCAAAAGTAATTATCCAAAATCAGACCAATACACCTCACTGTCCACATACACTTTGTGGTGATAACTGCTCGTGTGATGTTCAAGTGTGCGCAAGCCCAGACATTCATCACCAGGTCATTTACACCACGTTTTACTCCTAAATGTCCTCTGATAACGTCCTCCGAGGTGCGTTCACGGACCCTGGGGCACACCGTCGTGTGGCTACATCCGCTAGCTTCGCTACTTCCGGTAGTGGACATTTAGGTTTAAAACCTTGTTTCTAGTCGAATAGGAAAGTTGGGGCTTGGGACACTTGGATGACACCACACGAGCAGTATGGAGGCAAGTTGTTTCTGTTGTTTTATTACGTCTTAAGAAGAGGACACCTGGTCTAAAACACTGTTTACCCCTGAAACTCCTAAAATGTTTGTGGACTCTGAGAAACACTGTGGTGAGTAGATAATGAGTGAATTTTCATTTTTCGGTGAACTATCCCTTTAATGTCAAGGCAACATTTTTACAGAATGAAGAGGCTGACAACAGTATTTTGTAACTCATATGAAAATATAATTATAAGAGTTGAAATGAGTCTGTGTGTGCGTGTGTACACTCACAGCATTGTTAGAGGTTGTGTGCAGGTTCTTCCCCTGTTGGGTGTGTCCTTCCTAGAGTTGACAAAGACAATTACTTTTTTACTGAAACACACATAAAACATTTATGTTTTAAAAGGTCCAAAAGTGAAAGCCAGATGCTCCTCAGTCCTGATCACTCTGCTTAATGTCAAAGCTACAGACGGCTGTCTTTTGCTAAGGCCTCCTACACGTTCTGACACAGAGCTGAGCTGGCTCCATTCCTGAGAAGGTTAGGGTTCTGTATTGATGGCAACTCTCTTTGTGGTCTTGTTTGTTATCTGTATTCCAGGCAATGCCCCTAAACGTGTTTTATGCTGTTGTTAAAAAATAAACAAATAAAAATAATGTTTTAATCTTGAGGTCAATAATGATTAGTCTAAACGGGTAGTTCAGCTCCACTGGCAACACCTGTGCTCCATGAAAGCTGCTATATTAGCCTTATATTCAGTTAAAACACCCACACACACTTACATTATTCTGCCAGTGGGCAGGAGGTTTATTCGGAGGGCCCATGCTCTGCATTGACTGCCACACATTTCCGTACTCCTCTTTATTCTGATTGGAGATATGGAGATAAGAGGAGAAAATTCACAATATGTGAGCATATTTCAACAACGAACATTACATTAACATGGTGGTCAATTGGTGAGAGGCTGCAGAGTTGAAAACAGCTTATACAAGTGAGACGATCTTGCACTTACCCTGCCCTGTTGTTTCTGGATGGGACCTTTAGAGGGGGAGTTTCTGTTGCCCTGGGAGGCTGCCTTCCCCCCACTGTGTTTGTTGTTATGCTACAGATGAACAGTTGAGAGGTGGAACAGAGAGAGGAGAAATGGAATAATTCATAAGGATGGATCAGTTACTCAAGACAAATAATTTCCAATTGCTTCATCATTTCAAACAGGAAAAGAAACTGTGTGGCTGCATTGTCCCCACTTACCTGTGTGGGTATAAAGGGTGACCTTGGTGAATGGTTGAGGCCAGTCATCTGCCTGTGTGAGTGGAAGTTAGCGCCACTTGCGGGCTGAGGTTTGACGATGGCGGTGAGTTTGTGGGAGGTGTGATCCACTCGGCCACCGTGGGAAAGATTGATGAGAGCGCAGGGAGGGAGGCGGTAACCACGGAGTGATGTACACCTGAGTAGAAAGACAAACACAAACAAATCTGGTCAGAAACCAGCCTGGTAGTGGCGGCGTGTGGGTTTGCTTAATCATGCAGACGTGTAAAAAGTGTAACCACCTGATGTTAAGACCACCAGCAAACTCTTCATCAAACAGCACTTCATAGAGAACCTCTGCCTCACGCTCCGCTGAAAATATAAACAGACACAAAACTGTGAGAATGATATGTTATATGTTTATTTGGCCCTTTTCTATGAAAATTGCTAAAAAGCGGTTTAAAAACATCAGTGGATAAAAGAAATGATGAATGTGTGTGTCCTCACCTCCTTGAATACCGACGACAGTTCCTCTGAGCCCCAGTGGGACACTGAAGCTCTCCCTGATGTTGACGACTCTGTCAAACAGGCGATACTCTGCGTCTGGGTCTGGAACTACACCCTGCTGCTGCTCCAACGGCTACACGCAAATACCGGCATTCATCAGTGTTAAATAACATGTAAATACACAGTATGTAATAAAATGTGATGCAGCTCGCATTTAAATTGTGTGTCAATTTCAATTTGTACTAATGCTCCTAAAGCCACAGTCCTCATGCTTATTGTGGAATTTTAAACTCACCCTGAAGAGCAGATGAGGTTTAACAGTCACGCGGACTTTCCTAGTGCTCTTCTTCACCTGAGAGAACAAGAGGAGAGAGGTTTGTGAATGGGGATTATACACTATAAAGAGAACAAATAAGAGTACTAACACTATAAAACTGAAAGAGACTTAGGGAAAAAGTCAGATGTCATGTGTGAGTTGGAGTCACCTTAGTTTTCTCAACTGCATCCTCGATCCTTTCCACAATGGCAGAGTCCAGCACCTGCAGATCACATGACGCCCTGCTGATGGAGCTGACTGGGTGACTTTTCAACCATGATGTGATTTCAGAAACTTTCTGGGCACTGTGGAAAGTCCATCAATATCAGGGATCATTGATAAATGCACCACAAGTTCAATGAAGTCACAAGATAGAATCCCTTCGGTATGTGCACAGAATTTTTTTTTAATAAAGTACCAACAAGACAAAGTGTTTATTTTTTTAGACTTTCTACAGATATTGTGATAATATGATTGCGATGTCATTTGACTTTAGTGAAATTTTGTAAAACCTGATATTGTGAAAGCTCTAATTCTAATCCACGCTACAATCAACTGTCACGTGTGCTCTAGATCAGAAGTATATGGAAGGTCTCTGTGTGTGTCTTACCCATTCTGTTCTGCTGCAGGCCAGACGTCATCTTCATAGAAAACATCATCATGACTGTTCCTGGACACCAGGTTGAATACCTCAGAAAATCTATACAAATATAAAAAAAAACATAATTTGAAAATGTTAAAATAGGGCAACATTTAAATGTATGTATTTGACAAATACTTGACACACACAAAAAACACACATTCCAGTGCCACCAGACTTTTTCTGTTTTTTACCTGTCCAGGTATTCACCTAGCAGGTCCTCCACAGCAGCCGAGTAGAGCCACTCCTTTTCAGTTTTCTTGGTGTATCCAGGAACCTCCTCGTTCTTCTTGTTGAACTTCAGGTTCAAGCCAACGTTGGCTTTTTGCTCCCCACAAGGACTGGACCAAGAGAAGAAGACGACAAGATTGGTGCACAGAAGAGAAAGGCGAAAATCTTCAGTATTTGTATAAACCAGCAGAACATACAAAACCTATAGATCGAAAACGTTAAATATACAGCCAAATTAACAACTGATGTTTTCATGATATCTCTATATCTAAACTCACTTCTTCTTAGAGCCTCTCCCAATAAAGATGCTTCCTGAGAAGCGGGACACGAGGTAGCTGGTGATGCCGAGATGAGATGCCAGAACATATCCAGGACTGTATTTCACACAGTATTTCTAAAAAAAACATACAGACAGACTCAGATCAGGTCAACATACATAGATGAGGCACAAACATACTCTAACATGAATAACAATTTCTCAGTTAAATGCCCTCACGAATGTGCACGGCATCTCTTACATGCTGATTCTGGATCAAAGGCTCCAGCTGTGGCTCATGCGGCACGTTGAAGACCACACGGACTCGACCGTCTTTAATGACGTCACTGGAATCTTGCACCTGTTCAGCCCCAAACAAAAAGAGATGGTGATTCAGGAGGACACATTTGATTAAAACATATCACGTTTTTAAATAGGACCTACATTTTCAGATGGTAAACGATATAAAATATTGTTTATCATAGTCATTACATTTAAAATACTAACAGTTTAAGTTCAGTATATATAACAAACACGTATACTATATATACATAGTAAGAGAAGAGTAGGTCAATGTCATTCTAAAAAAAAAAAAAACTGCAAATAATTTTCATTAAAATGTCAATCATCCATCATTTCTACAATGATGTGGTTGCTGTAGAAGTATAGCAGATTACTAACCTCCCCAGCGTTACCGTAGTACGGGTTCCCCACCATGAAGACCGTCGTTGCTTGTGGAAAGAGCTCATCCAAGCTCTTAAAACACGTCATAGACGAGTAAAAGGCCTCGATGTCCTGAGGAGACGGAGGGAGAAGCAGAATATGGACGAGTGAGTTAGTGACAAAGTTACATCGGTGATGAAAGAGTGCAAACGTGAGTCAAGAGGCTCAGTTAGTAATATAAGGTTTGTGTAAATGTGTGTCTGTATCAGTGATGTTACAACACGTTGGATAAAATCCTTAATTCCACAATGTGTCTAGGTGGGCCAGATTCAGCTTAGCTTCGCACAAAATCTATTCTCTGGCTTAAAAAAACTGCAATTGTGTGTTTCTGTCAGATGGATTATGAGCATGCATGAATGTTGAAAACGTTTTTAGCTTCAAACTCACTCCCTAAATGGAGCTTAGCGGGTTTGACTATTTGTTTCCATCGGTTTTGTTTGCGCATTCCTTCATGTGCTGTATATGTAGATGTATACCTTAACCACAGTCTGGTAGGCGAAGGGGAGAATTTGTTTCGCCCACTGCTTCTCCAGTTCCACAACTCCATCGGCTTTGGGGACATACTTCCTTCCTGTCAGCAACTGGCCGTACAAAACCACCGATGTCTCAGTCACCATGATGCCTTTCCTTCTCAAGAAACTGAGGATAAAAAATATCGTATTAAAAAGGAATTTTGAATAAAAGCAATAGGCAACAACCTGATGCTTCACTGTGATTTGAAGTAAGAACAGGGCAGTAGAACCTTGTTACAGTGGCTTAAAGGGTCTCATCCACAAATGAGAAGGGCAACAATGCGTTTTCAAACCTATCCACTGTTATGGAAACAGAAACTCTCTCTACTAATTGACAAAAATGTTTTGCTGTTTGTCTTACTATTCAGTGATTCCCTGAACATCTTTCACCCAATCCTTCTGGTCCTTGTCTGACATACGGATGACTCTGGTGGGAGGGGGAGTGGAGGAGCCGTCATACAGTCTCTGTACACTTGGGTGTTCCTCCAGGCAAAACCTGCAAAACAGGTAAAAGATTGGCCTCAAATATTGGGATTCACACAAATACAGAGACAAACTCCGAGCTTCCAAACAAATAGTCCAACTGAGATACTTGTATACATTTGGTGCACGTTGGTGAGGTTGTTATGTCGTCTGAAATTGTGCAGATTTTGTAACTTTGGGGCCACCCAGTGGTTCACAAAAGACACCCTAGCAGCCAACATTACATTGTATTGCAGCATTAACATGGTCCCAATTCAAGTGTTTTCTCTCAGCAACATAACGGTTGGTTTTCAGTCGTTTCTGTTTGATAAATCACTTCAATCACAAAAAGCAGCACATTCAATTCAAATAAAAGGTGAAACAACAAAATGATTTTCTATGTGTTTGTAGATTCATTCCTAAACAAACAAAACAGACAGGATGACAGAGAGACACTACAGCTACAACTAATGTCAGAAATGATTTTTTTCAGACACATTTAACTTCACTGTTGGTGAAGACACAGTTTGCTGTACTAAGTCTTACTTAGTGTCTCCATCTGACACTGCAATGATGCGAGCTTCTTCTAGATGGGGCCAGTTCACGAACACAGACTTCCCCAGTACTTGCACAGCAGCATCGTCACATATCTAGTCGAGTCGCAGAGGAAAAAACAAAGAGAGCAGAAGAGGGAAACAGTAAGTGTGAGTAAAAGGCAGAGATAGAAACCAAATGAGTTCAAAATAAAACAGCAGAAAATATAGAGACAAATATACAGAGAGTAAGACCTGTGCAAACCAGCTGTTTTTGTTAAAGTCTGTAGTTGTGTTCAAACTCAAAGCGGCTTTAAAGTTCTTTGTTAATTTAGTTTTAACATATCTCAATAAACAGCAAAAGGAAGAATTATTTGGAGCTTGTGAACCAAGTCTTTGTTCTGATAAGGAGTCTGAACTTTAACTCTGTTTTCTTACATAATAAAATACTTGGAAAATATGAAGTTATTTAGAGATCAAAAAATTTGTAATACCGAATATTTTTGAATAATTGATTTAGTATATCCTGTTTATAAAATATCCTGCTATTTTTAGCAGGATAAGAGCTCTTGTTTTTAAGAGCAAGATGAATAAATAAAAAAAACTTCACCGTCTCTCCTTCATCGCTGGGAATAATCTGGAGCATCATGTTCTCCCCTCTGCTGCTCTGCTGGAACACGACCACACCGCTCTTCTTCTTAAAGAACTGAAGACAGCGAGAGAACCGACGAATGAGTGAGAGGGGTAAACAAGACAGAAGAGAGAGAGAAAGAAAGAGGGAGTGTTCATTTGTCATACTTCCAATCTACACAATAGTGACAGGCATAAAAGAAGTTCTGAGACACTAATATGTATTTTTAGTATCGATTATTAGGGTGTAGTTTGCATACAAAAAGTGTCGGGCCAGTGGGTCATTCAATCGAAGTATATTGCACACGCACACACGCTTGCACACACCTTACCTTGTGTTTGATGTGTTGCAGAGTGGGGAAGCCACAGAAGTACAGAGACGAGCGATCCAGTCGCCTGTGGACATGGTCCAAACGCACATGCCAGGCATCCATGGGGATGTGCTCGACTCTGTATCAGACAAATACAACACAATAAAACTGCAGTGAACACCAGCCTGTGGGTGAACTGAGTGTAACGACTGAATTGGTTTTGTTCAGTAATGTTTAGTTATCTGACAGCATAGACATATCAAGGTATTTTGTGACATTCTAATCTTACAATTCCTAATACAGTGAAGAGGCAGGAAATTACTACATGTCACACTCACAAATCAGGATTGTTTAGGGTGAGTGTGGGTCAGTGAGTGTTTTTCTACCTGGAGTGGCAGTGGAGGATATCAGGGAACAGCTGAGGAAGGCAGGACGTGTATGGGACGTCCATCTCTTTGTCATACGAGTAGACTGCGCACTCCGTGTGGCAGTTCCTGCCTTTCTCCTCTTTAGTCAGGTTGTGATTGCAGGGATCCATAGCTGCTAGTAAACACCTCTGTTGAATAAATACACATAAACATGTGGTTAATACTGTTAACAAAGTTTTTTCTTTTTGATAACTGTGGCATTATTTTTCCTCCAGTGTTTGCCTGCATGCGTTTACCTCATCTATGAAAGGGATGAGCACCACAGCCTCCCACTCCTGCTGCTTGCCATTGAGGTCCGTTTTAAAGTCAAGTGGGTAGTACTCGATAATGGGCGAATTTTCACTGGTCATCAGGTGCTGAAATAATGAAATTAACATATTTCACTTTCATATTCTTCAAAATAACATTTTACAATCTGTTATGTTGGGTAATATTCAAACTGGTTTCCCACATGTAGACAAAACAGGTATTGTGTTAAAGAAATATGTTGGTGACATGTGCATCCACACACTAATGTATGAGAACATGCAAATAACTGTGTGTGTGTGTGTGTGTGTGTGTGTGTGTGTGTGTGTGTGTGTGTGTGTGTGTGTGTGTGTGTGTGTGTGTGTGTGTGTGTGTGTGTGTGTGTGTGTGTGTGTGTGTTACCCTGTAAGACGCAGGGAGCAGCTCCATACTGGCAGCGGGCAGGACGGCCAGAAGCTGCTGGAAGGGCATGAAGGGTTTCGCTATATCAAAGGTCAGTTTTAACCCAGATATATTCCTGATGTCAGACAGGAAGGGGGCGTAGTGGTGGGGGTAGTACCTAGAGAGACACATACACATTGTAACACTGATTTTTAAATGGAAAAAAATAGACTTTCACTATAACTGGGGATTAGTGTGTAGTGATATGTTAAATCTTCATGTGAAGCTACATATGAGAAAGCATTCTGTACTCTTATTTCTAAAGAGACTTTATAAAACGATCTGACTTTTTCAGGCCACTGGAACTAAAAGAAAAGTGCAGAGAGTAAGTGACATATAATAGAGAAGTACTTACCAGCTCCAGGACTGAACCCCGTGGAAATAGTAGTGGAGAATCCACTGGATGCCTTCAACATAACACTTGGCCTGATTGGCAAGAAACTCACTGCAAATGGAGAATGAGGAGATACTTAAGGAAAACAAGCAAATTACAAATTAATATATCATCATCAACTTCTGAAAATCTGTTCAACATATTCACAGATCATTTTCACGTGTAAATTTTAACTAATTTGCAACTTAAAGTCAGATATTACACTGACACATAGATACACTATTGTTTTTAATATTAAATTACTTTAGTTAAATTTTTGAAGAAACCCTGTCTTAACAGGAGACAACCTCAAATGGAGTGATGCTTGCGAGATAGTTCAGGCAGCCAACTCGAGCTGCGCTGCACCAATCATGTGACACACCCCACACCCCTCTATAATACACACCCAAACAATTTGGCAGCCTATTTAATCTGCAAAAAATGTCCATCACTCCTTTTACTTGTCACTCCTGCTGCATAAGTATTGCTGCCAGTTGCTTCAGCCCCTCCACCACCCCAGCACCCACCTGTAAGCTCCGATGGAGGGTAATCAAATATTTGCTCATCACTCCCATTAAATCTATGTAATCAATCATATCCAGAGGAGTGATGAAGTCGGAGCCTAGACGCCAAACACAAACATGTTCTGCTGTTGCAATACACATTTGAGACGCGAGTTGTCTGGTTGAACTACAAGTCGTCTCAAAGCGGTGTGCAAGGTGACCCTAAATGAATTCGAGGCTTGTTTTGCAACATTTTAGTTTTATTTTAATGTTTGGAAACATTTGCAGACATTCACTTGAATTTCTTGTGCCTCCTTACTTGTCCACAAGACCCAGCTACAATCAACTTGTATGATAGTGAGATAGTGTTGGTGGATTGTGTGTTTGCTTATAATAACAACTCACTCAGAAACCACATCCACGCCCATCTTTGTCATGTAGTAGGTGCGTTTGTATTGTCTGAATTCGGTTTCAAACATGTCGTCCTCCTCATCGTCATCTTCTGCCGTCTTTCCCTTTCGTTCTCTAGCCGCTCCTTCTGATGAGGTCAGACTGACAGAAGAATCCTACTCACACACACACACACACGATAGGACTTATTAATCAAAAGGGAACACAGAAACAGGACATGAAACAGTGAATGAATGTTGGCTTTATTTTTAAATCACTGCATGTCTCTACCTCTGTCTTTTTTGTGTTTTTGTATGCAGCTTCCTTCTCTGCTGCAAGTCCAGCTGCCTCGTTCAGATACTTGTTACCGACTTTACTCTCAAACCACTTCAGGTCCACAAACACGTCGCTAAAATGTTCCCGGTCAAACTGAGGGGGAAGCAGGAGAGGAAGAAGAAAGATACAGTTCCAAACTTTTACTATTTGTAATGGGGTTTTGTAGAACAGAAGCAATCCTGAAATATGTACAAGAATCTGTACAAAAAGCTTATGTTGTACAAAGTTAATGGTTATTACACATGCACAACATCATTAAAAAATGACAGCACTGATGACTTCAGAGAAAACATGTTCCAAACTTCCACTCCTGTCAGTATCACTGACATTAATGAAGACTTTCCACTCAGCGTTACAGCGTAGTCTTACCTCAGCCAACTTTTCCAGGTATTTCTCAAAGGTTCGGAGGTTTAGATGACCATTGTCATTCAAATAACCTGGGTCAGAAAAAAAAATATTTTTATGGATACGATATACTTTTTTATAGCGAAAACATTTTCTGTTATAATGGTTGACATGTAAAAGCTATTTGAGTAGCTCCTCCACTACAAAGACTTCCTCAAACTCCAAACACACTTTTGAACTAACATAACAAGACCTCGAGAAACTCTTGCACATGTTTCATATTTTCATGCAACGTCTTAACTTTAATTTTAAAAAAGTATTGTATCATAACAACTGTGGGTGTGCGTGTCTCACCTCCCAAGCTGGGAAGTACACTGATGTAGGTCTTGTACAACAAAGGCAAAGCATCATGGTTAATGTGGAGATGAGGGAGGTGAGGGATGAAATCATTTCCCACAAGGAAGCCCATTAGAATCCAGTCATCTATTATTCGCTCCAAGTCATAATCAGAACCAAGCTGATTCTGAAAAAAACCAACATATAAATCAGAATACAGCCTACATACACATAATAAAGTAAAGCTAATTAAAACAATAAAATATGTGCCTGTTTGCGTGTGTGTGTGTGCGTCTTACCCTGAGCCCAGAGAACTCATAGTCGATGTACTCCCTCATCAGCGACAAATGAAGTAAGTGAAAAGTTGTCTCCTCTGGAGCCGTTATCCTAATTAAGACGAAAAGAAAAAAGCAGGGTAAAGAAATGGTAGAGCAGTGTGTGACAGAAACAAACGTGCTAATAATAGGGGGAAAAAACAAGAGAAAGAGAGAAAAGCATATGGCACCTTTTCTGGGATTTCTTTCCTCCGAAGCGGACCTCTTCTCTCAGCAGGGAGAAGTTTGGCTCGTGGCTGGTTAAACCCAATATTATCTACAACACAGAGTGTAGGGACAGTGTGAGCAAGATTTGAGCAGTTACAAACGTATAAATGTGAATCTAAACCACAGGCACACAAACCCTACCAGGTCAGCATCCAGGCCGTATAGGCAGTGCCGGGTGTTGGGGTCGTGACCCGGCCTTGTGTTCTCAGAGCGAATGAACTCCATGATCTTGTGTTCTCCTTCCCCTGGGGTCTGTTAGAGAAACATACTTAGTACAAGCACTACTGACTGCAGCAGTAACAAAATCCCAGAAACTAAGAGGTGGCAAGAAGAGCAAGGTGCCATGTTCACTCACCTGATGGCCAGACAGGAACACTCTGACGTTCTGCCACATCTTGTCAGTGGAGATTTTGTTGTGTACAAAATATTTGAGCTGCTCCTGAAGTCTTGCCATGAAGTCAGTGCCTGGAGGAAGGATGTGTTGAAAAGGAGTCATTGTTATTTTTCTCAGAACAGAACAAATGTACATATCTTCTTCGTTCTCATTCTATAAAATGTGACATTAATGGTTGCACACACACCTCATAATGTATTTAAGTATCTGTGGCTACATAAACAAAACATTTATGTGAACTTCATTTGGTTCTAATGCAGAATAAACAGAGGCCCATGCCACAGCACCGACAGTGGAAAGGACCTCCACAAGCAGTTTACCATTACCACACACACACTGACACTGCATTTGGTTGCCTGCACATCTTAACTGTGTGTTTCAGTTCATTAAACTCTGATGTGTTTGGTTTAGTTCATTTAAGCAATCGGTGTTGACTAAACAGACCAGAATGAGCAACGACTTCAGTCAGCATTGGTGCAGGTATTGAGCAATAGTCAAATAGTTAAGTTCTCTTTTTGTCAAATGTAACATTGATTCTGTGTGGAGTAACAAAGTGGGGTGGATTACTACCATGTTAAAATGAGGAACTACAAAAATACAAGGAACCCGACAGAAGCACGGCTAGGATTGACTAATGTGTTCTTTTACACCCTAAATGGGTGACAAAAGTCACGCATTGCAGTGCCAAGTTAATGCACTGCTCACAAAAATTAAGGGAACACTTAATCGTCACAGTAGAACACCAAGTCAGTTAAACTGCAGGGATATCAATCTGTCCCTTTAGGAAGCACAAGTGATTGTGAATCAATTTCACCTGCTTTGGTGCAAAAGAAAGTGACAACAACTGACTGATTCTTCTCTAGTTTTGTGTTCTGCTAGTGTCCTTGTCACTGCTGGTAGCATGAGACGGTACCTGCAGCCCAATCAGGTTGCACAGGTAGTCCAGCTCCTCCAGGATGGCATATTCATACGTGCGGTCGCAAGAAGGTTTGCCGTGTCTCCCTGCTTAGACTCAGGAGCATGGAGGAGATACCAGGAGACCAGCTGTTACACGAGGAGAGCTGGACAGGGCCGGAGAAAGGCTTCAAGCCAGCAGCAGGACCGGTATCTGCTCCTTCGTGCGAGGAGGAACAGGAGGAGCCCTGCCAGAGCCCTACAAAATGACCTCCAGCAGAATACTGGTGTGCATGTTTCTGACCAAACTGTCAGAAACAGACTCCATGAGTGTGGCATGAGGGCCTGACGTCCTCTAGTGGGACCTGTGCTCAGAGCCCAGCACTGTCAGCCCGATTGACAGGCGTGAAAGAGCCTGGAGACACCGTGGTGAACGTTATGTTGCCTGTAGCATCATCCAGCATGACCGGTTTGGCGGTGGGTCAGTGATGGTCTGGGGAGGCAAATGGTACCCTGACTGCTGAAGTACCGGGATGAAATCCTCAGAGCGATTGTCAGACCATACACTGGTGCAGTGGGCCACAGACTGTGCTGGACCTCACTGATGCCCTGATCCAGGTCTGGGAGGGGATCCCCCAGGACACCATCTGCAGACTCATCAGGAGCATGTCCAGATGTTGTTTGGAGTGCGTACAGGCAGGCGGAGGCCAAACACACTAATGAGTCACATTATGAGTTGCCGGGAGGAAATTCCCACAAGATCAGCCTGTGAGATGAATTTTGTACTTTGATTTTCAGTGTGGTTTTGAATCCAGCCCTCAATGGGTAGATGCTTTTGGTTTCCATTGACCGTTGTTATCTCATTTTGTTCTCAAAAAATTATACAATGTGAACCAGTAAAGATTTTCAACTTGAATAATTCATTCATCAAGATCTGATTTGTGATTTAAGTGTTCCCTTAATCTTTTTGAGCAGCGTATGTTTGTGGCAACCTGGTAATGGCTGGCTAAAGTGTCCGAGGGAAAAGTTGGAGAATAAACACTTTCTAATTCTTAGTGATTTTGACTTGATTTATTTGGATGGTCCCAATTATATTTGTTTTAGAATTGGAAATTAATAATAATAATTTGATTTACAGATAATGTTATAATTAACAAATGAACTGAAATTAACAAATATATGTTCATATTGTGTGATGTCATTGTTGTGTAAAGCTTGAGTGCATCCCCACCTGGAGTGATACAGTTGGAATCGAAGCGAGCTTCTGTAGGAAGGACCTCTCCTTTATCCAGGGCTTTTTTTATCTTGTCCTCTGCTTCTTTGGCGGACCTAAGCAAACACACAAACACCCAAAAGTCAAACTCACAGTCTTTGGTTGTGTTCCTGCCTTCAGTCCAGTTTCCTCCGACTGAGCACCAGACAGTTTGTCTGTTTTACTGTAGTCCAACAGATCATTATTTATAAAGCAAAAAATGATCCTGTAATCAGAGCTGCCATCGTATTTAATCCTGATAGGATAACTAAATGAGAATGCAGCATTATCTTCAGTGGGGGTTCAACATCACAGAGAAACATTAAACCCACTTCTTTATTTGATCACTCAGCTACTCCAACAACCTTACATTTAACAAACAATCATTATCAAGTTTCTTTGAAACGGAGAGGAGCACAATTTAAAGCAGAAGAGCTAAAAAACTATTCCATAACAATAATATACTATTATTTAGCTAATTCTAAAAACAGGAACCCCTCTGTTTTGGAATAAAGCATCTGAAACATCTGAGTAAATTCCAGTCTCTCCAATATGTTTCTTTCAATCTACATCCATGTCTACCTGAATCTCCTTCCCCTCTGCTGGTTCATCTTTGCTCTCGGCGCCACACCATCCACAGCCATGAAGAAGACCTTGCGGGGCTTAATGATCCTGAAGAGCACCTCCAGGTAATGGAAGATGTCTGCAAAAATCTTCTCCTCCGAGATGCGAAAGTGGACATCTTCGTCGTTGGGGTGGGAACACTGGTGGATGATCCCATTCATGTCCAGATAGAGATTGTCAAACTCCGGGATCTGAGGAGAGTAAGAACCAAAAAATGATATATAATGACTGTGATTAATAAATTGTAGAATACATTTAGCAATATTGACCAACTTGAAAAATGTATTGATATTCGTTGACGGTCTGAAATGCATCCCTCAATAAATATTTTATTGTGAGATGTTTTTTGTGTCAGCATCGCAAGACTGGATTTACTTCATATCACAAACATTGGGCGCCATAAGTGAAAGGTCCCAGGCTGCTGTGGCTCAGGAGGTAGAGTGGGTCGCCTTCTAACCAGGTCAGCAGTTCACCAGTATTCCACCTGCCCAAGTGTCCTTTGGCAAGATACTGAACCCCATATTCCCTGACAGCTGTGCCAGCATTGTATGGGTGGTGTATGATAGAGAATTCTGCACATAGATGCAATGCATGTGTGAAACTGGCCAAAGAAATATATTATGGTGCTCTATAAATACAGGCCATTGACCATTGTATTCTGGCTGAATCCTCCTGCCTGACACAGACAAACCCCAAAACTTGCTCCAGTAACACTGACAACAGTGTTGACGATGAGGTTGAGCAGCAGTGGGGTTTATTTTCAGCGTGTGAGCTTGAAAATGTCGGACAACACATTTACCCAGTTGTGTTTCACGTAAAGGTGTTGCTGGTAAACGTCTCTCACACAGCCTTACAGACACTGATCACTTGCTGACTAATGCAATGAGTGCGACACTGAGCCACGTCCAGCTGATGAAACTGCTGCTCCAGCACTGAAACACTATCTCCCTCCCTACACAGGGAAACAGGTCCCTGAAGTTCCCTCCGGTGAAGCTGAAGAATAAAATAAAAACTGAGTAATGTGTGGTGAACTAGAAATGCCCCCCCCCCCCTCGGTGTTTACTACAGGCTAAATACCAACAACTATGAAAACACAAACATTTTTGAAATTCGGAGACATCGCAGAACGCGGTGGCTGTGAACTAGCTGGCAACAATTAGCCTGTATTCACCTTTAACCGGGTTAAGGTGAAGCTAGCTGACTGTGTGGAGTGTATTGTTGGTCAGAATGTTCTCGCCCAACAAAGACCTTCAAGTTATATTCGGTCTGACCTGTTTACGGTCAATATGTTTACACGTAGGAGACCAAACAGTAAACCTGGCAAGCGCCTGGTAAACAACGCGGTTTTCTTTTGTGATTATTGTGAATGAATAATGGAGTCGAAGGTATTTGGCCACAGTAGATCTGAGCTGTGACGGGGCAACAACATCGGTAAACTACGTGAAATAAAACTTCCCCGGCCCTCTGCACTTAGCTCGGTGGTAGCCAGCAGCTAGCTCGGGCTAGCGCTGCGGCTAGTTGACAAGCTAACGATATTCAAAAGCTGCGTTCCTACCTGATGTTCCTTTACAACTTCACTGAGACACGGATAGCGCTCGGAAATCCATCGGTAAAATTTCGGGACCCCCATCTTGACCTCTTCGAACCTGGCGTACAGACGTTCAGCTATGTGGGTAAAATACAGCCGTGGTTTGCTACTTGTTCTCACTGTGGAGTCAGGTTTTGTTTCCAACGGCTGCTAACTAGCTAGTTGTCCGTGGTCCGTCTACTAAAACATTCCGCCGTCAGTTGTGAAACAGACGTTCCATTTTTTTTCTGACCATCACAATCAGTTCCCCTTAAAAAAACAAGAATACATAAAAAATAATAAGAATGATAAGAATCGTAAAAACAAACGTGCTAGAATTTTAACACTTTAAATGGAAATTCACAAGATATTAAGCCAAATACGTTACATAATTCGTTACGATGATTTAACTTTCACTTTTGAGTACATTTATAGCACCATCATTTTGATTCGATAAATCTTGACACAACCTCATTCCTATTTTGATTTCCTGCATCAGAAATAATTTTGGCAATATTAGACTAAGTTAAAACTAACACGTATGAGGTGGCTTTCTTATCCCGTCATTTTGGACAGAATCCACCTTTTTTCCAGTTTTTTTAATTATGAAAATATAATGTCTAGATTCAAAGATTGGGTTGTTAGCTATATTATCACCCATCCCCATCTTGAGTGTGTAATGTCGCTGCTGACAGTGATTTACATACTGATGTGCTGTCATATTTTACTGAGAAACAGTCAATATTAATGTTATTAATAACAGTTGTGTTTTTCCTACCATGAGCCCAAAATAGCTACATTTAACCTCTCTTATTCTATAATATTGTTCTTATACAAACTTTGGTGATATTAACATTATTTCCAGCTTAGTTCTGCCCAACTCCAACTATTGGATGCATTATAAGACCTTATAACACATCTTACAATACGTCCGCGCTCCAACCTGAGCAGAGGTCAGAGTCATGATTCATTCACACTGTTACTTCCTCCTGTGTTACCTGAAAAGTTAACTTCCCAGACCTGTGCATGTGTGTAAACACTGATCGCCTGTCATTTCCCTCATTCTCTTATTTGTAATGCTGGGTCAGACAATGGGCCTTGTTTACATTACACTCATGGAGATGTCACAGCAAGAAATAATCATCATCTAATAATGGCTGAGTTCCATTTAGCTGTTTGATTCCTGATGTTTGTTAGGCTCAATGTCACTCAGGTTTCCCTACTACTGTATTACAGGTCAAATATCTGCTGTGAATAAGGCCTACTCCTACCTTTATAATGAAGAGTTTGCTGATCTAACGTAATGACGATCATAGGTCCACACATTTCAAACCTAAACAAGGTGATAAAGTAGTTAATAACATTTTATGGTTTATATATATATATTGCACATATCATGAATTTATTGCTTGAGATAACATTTTAAAATGTTAATAGACGTGATATAAATTCTGCTAATTAATGATTTTGAGGGCTTTATTAATGAGCAAATTGAATAATCAATTAATTTATACAGGGTGAGATTATTGTAAACACATGCACAAGAAAATTCAGGTCTGCACACACACACACACCTCCCTGTCACTGCAGAGCTGTGATTGTGTGATACCTAAGGACAATTAGCGAAGAGCATTTTAAATACGATGCCTTTTTTTCGTTTTGTTTTTCGTTTTTCTCTTTTAATAATTTACTTTGCAGAAAGTCGGGTCCCAGATTTAATGAGCAATCTGCTGCTCCTTTGTTTTGCCTGTTTTTCATGTCATTACAGAAGGCAACATGTAATTTCTTGAGTTTACAGGGAACACGGTGGACGTGTCCTGCAGTAATAGGTTTCACTGGACGTACAACAGCCCTGGTGTAAAGACAACATTTAGTGGCTCTCTGGCGTTCTAGCTTATACAGATGTGTTCTGGGAGACTGCAGATTGAAAAGATTTACAAGGTTTAAACTCCCCATACGAGACCCATTAGCAGCAGTAAACACATAACTCAGTCATACAAGCACACTCAGGAGAAACTTTAAAATGCCACTAGTATGGAGAAAAGACACGACCAAACAATGACTGAAATTGTTTCGAAATAATTTATTCAGTTATACAAATACAAAACACCTCTCACTCATTTATCATAAAATAGGTAGGTGTTGGCGGTGTTTACTAAATCCCCTCCTTGTGTCGACACGGATCACCACTCCACAGAAACTGACGGCAGTTTGCCTGAAGATACAATGCAGCTCAGCTCAGATGTTTTTTAACCAACAGTATGTGAAGAGAAATTCCATTGCTACTTAACAAAATATGATTCTGTGAGGTTTTCATTTTTTAACAAGCAACAAACAGCTCACATATGAGGAACAAAAAAACAAAAAACAATTTTGATGTTGATGTTGCATTGCAAAACAATGCCTGCAGTTTACATGAGAATCATTGTGATTACAGAGGTCAAAGTTCTTTTTGTTCCGATAGAAACAGAAATATTAACCGTCTCTCAACATGTTCATTAGTCTTCCATAGGCTACTTCACATTCTACACTCTTCAGCAAGATGATGAACTGACGATACGCTTGACAGAATGAAATTCAAGTCATATTTATTAAAACGGGTTTCTCCCGATCTGAAAAACAACAGTACACATAAAGAGGGAAAACTGGATATCGACAAACAATGGGGGTTTAAAAGCTCCACATGAAAACATAATTTTTGCATGTCATTTTGTCTTGTGCTTTGGCCTTTAAAAAGGGAGAATGCATCGCACTAGTAGGGTTTGGCTGGATGTACCTTCAAAAACAGCTTAATTAAAAAAGGTACATGTTTTCATTTGACCTAAAACCATTAAGAGGTGTTTTATTGTAGCCGGAAAAATGCTTTCTGAAGTGTTCTTGTTCCATTTTGTGCCCAAGCTCCATCCTTGTTTTGTCGCTGTAAAATGACTGCACATCATCTCCTGCTATACTGATGCACTCGTCCAAAGTCTTTTACTGCTGTCCAAACAAAGTGTAGCTCGCTAAAATAAGAAGGGTACAGTTTATTTCAGCCAGGTTGTGGCGGGGCATCCTAAGTCAGCAGGCAGCTTGAGGTCTCCCTGCATTAGACTGATCCTCTGCCGATCAGAGAAAGGCTGATGGTATTTCTATCGTCCACTGAAGACACGGTGGATGTTCAGACAAGCTCGAGTACCTGTGTGGAGAGAAAAGACAGACGTGTTGTGTTATCTGTGGTTTAGGATGAGTGCAGTCAATGTGTGACAGGTAAGGCTGCATCTACGTTGATAAAGGTATCAAGACCGTTCAGAAGGTCAGTTTCAACAAGTTAATTTGGAAACAAGTTCTTATTATATTAGATAAAAAAAATAAAAAAGATTAAGTCTTTGAAAAAAACTGCTGCTGGTTTATGCCAAATGACAAACTGATTCAATCTTAAAAAGGCCTGATACTTTGACTGTAATCTATGACATGGTCTGACATCTCATGCAGGAGGCCTGTGGTTGTTGGTATGATTTATCTACACGTTTGTACAAAATGCAAACCTTGATTGTTCCTTGACTGTTTGCAGCAATCAGCACATTTGACTCCTGAAAAACAAAATATTAGGAAAACACAACATAGTTTAAGTTACTTTATGAATAGTTAATTACTTGTAAAACTATCAGTATAATTTATGCTTAAATGTAACTGTAAAATTGCTTCATGACACCTTATTTGTCTTTTTCATGGTTCTTACACACACGCACGCACACACCTTAACAAAAGCATCAAGATGAAAATGTTTTCTGACTTAGCAGCAGTACAGATTTGTCGGTTCAATATTCCATTAATATATCAAAGGCAATAACAGTGTCATAATGAGGAGAACTCACTCCGTCAGGCAGGGCCCTCCAACAGACGGCACTGACAAACTCGTTTGTGTCGTCTTCCTTCTTATCCTTGTCCAGGACACTCTTTACCGTGTCAAACTTGAATGTTAACAAAGTCTTGGATAGTCCTTTGTAGTAAAGGTAAAGGGAGTTGTTCTCACTTCCTGTATACACACACACACACACACACACAAACAAACATGAAATGTTATCTTTTATTTGCAATTATTTACATACTGGTATTTGTGCCTGTAGAGCAATGGTCCCCATAACTCTCTGGACTCTCTTGCACTGCAGACCAGCTGTGTGTCGGTTGTCTGTTATTCACACGGGCAGCGTGTTCGCTACTGGCGGCAGAGCTGCTGGTTTATGTACTGCATTTTCTTCAATACAAGTCTGATTATGTACCAAACTAAACACCAGGACTCTACGGTATGAAGATGTGCATCTTCCGGTCTGTCGATAACAATTAAAGCCCCGTTAAAACAAATGAATGGATTCAGAAAGTGAAACTCTGGAGTGCTTTTACTTTGAAATGGGTTTGGGAAGTGTTGGAAATAATTTTGCGACATAGACAGAAACATTGTGGCTCACAGCAGTATAGAGAAATTTATCTTTCAGCTGAATTTTAATGCTTATCTGTTAAATTTATGTCACAAACATAAATGGTTCGCAAAACTTTCTGTATGCGTTTCAAAATAAAAGCACCCCAGCGTTTCTGTCGACTGAATGCATTCTTTTGTTTAAAAAAGGTATTTTTATTGTGAAATATTTGCAGGAGAAGAAGATGCACGGCTTCATACTGTATAGTACTGGTATTTATTTGAGTACACAGGACTACTTTTATACAAGGAAATAGTCATATTTATGGCCTTATCCAAGTCAAAGCCTGTGTAAAAACATTGTGCTGCAGCAGCAGCTTCTCTGCAAAACATATTGTTGAACTAAGAAGCTAAATATTTTGCATTGAACAGATGCTGTAAATATGTATTGATATTAATATTGTGCATTGAATAGATAAAGTTGCACAACTGCTTTTCTTTGTGAAAATTTATGCTCGTACATTGAGCCTTTAACAGAAATTCCAAAAATAATAAATATGACCCTCCTGAGTGTGATTTTTGGAAGATATCAGGGTGGTAGATCTCGGCTTACGTTTGGAATTAAAAAGTGATCTTGGGCTTGAAAAGGTTGGTGACCACTGCTGTTGAGACTAATAGGGAATGAGTATAAAATCTGGTGGTGGCAAAAGTGAGCAGCTTTAGGCTAAATTCATTTGACTAGGTTTTTGTTTGAAACCAGCATTTCTAAACTCAAATGATCTCAGTCAGCATTTTGGCACTGCATCGGTTTTAATCACTTACCATACTAACACACCTGAAAATGTATATCACCTGACCCCTCACGTACACTGGGCATGCGCAAGCCGGTGTACATAGGACTTGCTCGAATAATAGCTCGTCTCGTACACGTGTAAGCAAATGTAGCAGTGTGAAATGCAGAATTTAACTGCAAATCAGCTGTTAGCAAAGACAAAAGGATCGGCAACGCTTGTAATTGATTAGCCATGTTGCGTTCTACACTGGCCTGTCACGACCGAAAAGACCCGATCAGCAAGTTTTTTTATTTGTGTCTATGCCATCGTTTCAAAATATCCCAGTTTCTGCTGGTCCTGATTAAGACGGAGTTATCCCGGAGTTTATAAACTAAAACGGGGCCAGCAGCATTTCCAAACTTGTCTGTTTTAGTGGTTCTAAACCTCTGGAGTAGTGTGCACGGATGCCAGGTATGTTCGTAGCAGAGTTGATGCATTTTGAAACTAAAACCTAAAAGTGTGGCTGTAGCCAAAGTTTGTCCTCTAGACTTGAACATTTGGTGCAGTGGTGCCTCTGCACTGATAAAAAAACACCAAAGAAATGCTGCATTAGGCGTCATTTCACAAAATCGCTGTGTCGTCTTATTCAAAGTAAAACGCTTACCGCAGGCAACATAGTCTCCATTGGAAGCGAGGCCTACAAAGTTCTTCTCATTGATGTGACCCTTGAAGGAGCGCAGACAGTGGGTTTTGTTGACGTTCCACAGCTTCAGCTGACTGTCTGTCGAACTACACATTAAAAGGGCACAAATAAAACTCAGAGCTGGAGGGCAATTTGTGATGGGACATGTTGAAACTGCATGTGAGGACTATCAAGTATAACTATCTCCATTGTTTTCCCATCGATACAAGTATTTTTCATGAAATGTGGTTATTTCAAATTAAAGATCTGCAAAGAAAACAATGAGCTTTAAGAAAATAAAGACAAATCTAAACAGGAAGTAAATAAGCAGGGAACATCTAAATATTCAAATACATCATATATAAGATATAATACATTATGTTTATAAAGAAAATTAAACCCCACTGCTCAAAATAACAAATGAGGCTTAAATGACTTACGCAGAAACAATTTCCTCTCCGTTGACAAACTTGGCGTAGGACACAGCCTTCCTATGACCTTTGAACACCATGATTGGTTGCTTAGTGTTGCGTAGATCATAGTAGTGGACACAGTGATCTTTGAAGGGGGGGGAACACAACAAAAACACTTGACTATTTAACCATGGAGGCAGGCAGCTTTAGCAAAATTACAGTGCCAACGCTTTGTTCACGTCTGTGCGTATCTAACAAGCTGTGTTCTCCATCTGTTTTGTTGCCTGGTGGCTTTTATTCAAGACAGTAAACCAGTTATTCAAAGTTCAAGTAGGGCCATCCTTTTTCAGACTTTGTGGACTTGGACCACGGCGATGCAGAGAATCTGGTAAATAACCCGGGGCAGTTCACATCTGCTGGGTTCATCCAATATTAAGTTTCTTTAAGAATTGATTCTAGGCACAAAAGCATATTTCTAATTCTTATTTCTCCTGTGGGACAGTAATAAATAGTTTTTAGAAGTTTGTCTGGACCGCCAGTCTGTGTGACCACAAAAAAATGTTATGGTCTAGAAGGAAATATTACAGTGGTGTGATGTGTGTGAACTAGGGTCAGAATGCAACAACAATGATAGAGAAAAATTTGATTATTTGCTTGAGAAATGTCTCTCTTTTCCAATTCAGCATCTTTTAACATCTTAATTACACCGTGCTATTGTTAGGCCTGAGTCTGTCCTTGTGCCAGAACCTGCAAACTTGCCTTTACACCATGTCAACAATTTTTAAGTGAATTCCTCTATAATCTCTTGCTGATTTGTAGAAAAGAATTTTGTACAGAAAAAAATAAATGCCGTTTGTTTTTTTTACATAAATCACAATCATTATTTGCATCAACATTGGCCAGATGAGGACAAAGACAAAAGAAAACCAGACACTCAACCATAAAATACTAATCTTACCTGCACAGCCAAAGGCCAGATGATATCTGGAGGTTGGACTGAATTTAACGCAGCAGACGTTGGCCTTGGCCTCGATGCTAGCCACTGAGTTATCAAGATTGGTTGACCATAACTTCACTAATAAAAAAAAGAGACAGAAATGAGAAGATCAACAATCAGATACAATAAAGAGGCTGGAAAGCTGGAAGATGACCTTATATAATCATATTCCTCAGTCACCTTTAGCATCATCAGAACCAGAGGCTAAGAGCTTGGGGTCCATCAGATTGAAGTCAACACTCCAACACCTCTTTTCATGTTCCTGAAAGGAAACCAGGGGAAACTATGAGAGGGTGTCGTCCCATGAGGCTGCACTCCGTTATCCGTACACGTCATCTTTCCACACAAAAGCATTTTAAACCCTTTTATTTTTTGTAATAAATGTGTTTGAACTTTATAGTTTGTGATCTTCAGAAAGTTAGTTTTGTGTCTCACTTTTAAGTATAATTCTCAATCTTTTATAAAGACAGACAGAGTGTCACTGTTGCCCTTTGCATATGAGGCCAATATAAAGACAATGAAGTCTTTGAATCCTCAACTATTTAACAATCAATTCAATAAAGACAACCCTAAATCACCAAAAAGTGATGCTCTTAGAGCTCAGTATAATACCTGATAAACTTTGGACCTCTGGCCGGTGAATCCATCCCACAGGATGACAGTTCCCTCATAGTCACTGCTGGCCAGAAGGTTCTTGTGATAACTGCTCCAGCTGATACAGCTGCAAAAAACAAACAAAGGCTGCGATCAATTTCACTACACAGTGAGTCACACGCTTCATCTGACTCAGGCCTCAGTTTCTGGATTTTAAAGAAGAATGTTTTTACAGATCTTTGCCACAGGAAGAGCGTTTTATAAAATGTGCATTGGAACTATACAGACCTGCACAGCACTGCAGCTCAAGCCCAAGTAAAACAGTAATATGGACACATTCCTTTTACTTCGCAGTGCTGCTATGGGCTGTAAAATCATTCACGTGTCTTAAAGCTTTTATCACACCATGAATTAATCAAAATAATTTTATTAGTGGAAATGTGGAAAGCAGTGGGGGAACTTTAGAGAGAAGTTTTAGTGAAAACTAAGAGTTTGTTAATCCTGGCATGAGGGAAACTCTAGATTTCCTGTCCAGTAAATAAGATTATTTTAACCAGTAAGCTTTAACTTAAACCAAGTTAGCACGGTAACTTTGTCTGTGTAAATGAAACCTACAACAAACTGTGCAAAGCTTTAGACAGATACAACTAAATAACTGTTAGTTGTGTTGTGACTGGTCACACTGATGGAACATGATGATGGATTGTTCGGAGTCTATTATAAAACAATCCCGCAAGACATGTTTTAATGTTTAAAGACATAATCGATTTTCCACAATCTCCTTCCTCACTGAAAAATACAGAATGAAGGCAGAATGTGACTACGAATGGTGAGTCATATTATCAGAGCTCCATTGATGGTGTTTTTTTTTTCATTCACCACTTGCACACTTAAATCAGCGTGATCTGCTGTTCTGGGACTGAAAGCTCTGAGTTATATAATCACCTTAGGGTTAGGCCCAGAGTTTGTAAAACCTGCTTTCTGGGAAACTTCCCACAGGTTACGAGGTAATCAGCACGCTACAAACACTGCAGTGTAGGATCTGAAAGAGGCCTTTACATGCTTCCTCTTATGAGAAGAGATTATTTCTCTTACCTGATTTTGGAATTGCAGGTCATTTCGTTGACAGGGTAGTGGATGTCCACTGCGTCCTGGATCACAGTGCCGTACTCAAACACCTTGATCTTCTTGGTCACACCAGCAATGGCAAAGTAGTCACAGTCACGGTCAAACTCAATACTGAAACACAATGAGAACACAGTCAGAGATGGTACGTTCACAATAAAATAACATATATATGCCCTTTCCTCTGTTTATAGTGGATCAGGTACTGAGCTGCAAGATTCTAATAAAATTTGCTTCTAAATGGCCAATACTTTTGGGCATTTTTAGTACACGTGGGAGAAACTGAGATCCAACCTCATAACATGATATAACAAATATCTGAGGGGCAACTACAATGACAAAACTGACATACACAGAGTTGTGTTCCTTTTTTAAGATGCATTCTGTGACACAGTAATTATATATATATATATATATATATATAAAAATAAATAAATAAAGGACAATATGAATTGTCTTTGGTCGTTTTCTTTTCATACCTGGAGACTATACTGGAGCCATTATAAAGGTCACTGGCATAGGAGAGGGTGGCCAGCGGCCGCACAGAGTTGTAACGGGTGAACTTGGACAAACACTCCATGAAATCATCCAGCTGGTTCAGGTTCCTGCCCTCATCTGAAAACACCAGAGACACCCTTAATAAATATACGACACTGTCAGCAGTAGCTGCTACATATTTATCTGTGTTTGCGGACGACTTTTTTGCTATTTCTGAGCCTTTTGGATCAGCACAGTTCTTTTGTTTGACACATGAACTACTGTAACTGCAGTGGGGTCCAAACATCTGAGATCCCTTTGCCATTCAAGTGCTCTCAAATGTTTGCATCCCACTGTATATGCTGTGAAGCAAAATTAAATATAATCATACTAAACTTTAACTGAACTTCATGCCCTGTTTTAACGCGAGTAAAAATTGTAACATATTCATAAAACAAAGAGGTTAGATTTTGTAGCATGAGCCACAATGTCTGAGTTCTTCCAAATCTAAGAGCTGAGACATCTCACCAGATAATTACATGTATCTGTAACAGCAAGAACTTTTGGTAAAGTGGCCTTTATTTAAAGAAATATGGTTAACTTTAACAGAAACACTTTGGTGAGACCGACAACCATTCACCCCGCCAATACTCTGAAGTGAAATATACAGTTCTAAGAACAAAAGTCTCACTCATGTAACTGTACTGTTTTCTACAATGATCTGTACAGGTCATCTCATCATCTGACCAAACTGCAGTCGTACTGTGACCAACTGCTCCAAATATGACATCATCCTCTGCAGGATTCATACCTGTGATGCGAGACATTTTGTTGGAGAAGTAGCACTGTTCTAGATCCTCAAAGTGAGCCGTCAGCCTCTTTCTTCTGGACGCCAGGGTGCTGTTATACCAGGTCTGTCGTTTTCCCTGGGGAAAACAAAATCAAGGGGGTTATAAATACAGTCAAATCATGCTGTATTCAATTATAACCCATTTATTAGATTTATGGAGAATATTTGTGATGTTTATTTTCACACAACAATAAAAATGTTATCTGAACTTTACAGGCCCTTTGTTTAGTATCCAAAATGTGTGTACAAAGATTTGTTAAAATCACAGAGGAACTTTTTCTCATTTCAGGCCAAACTAATGGACTGCATCCAATTAAAAAAAAGACACCTTCACAATAAGTGATACACACATAAAAAATACATTTAACAAGATTCTGACAATAACAGACAAAACTTTTAAATTGTGGTAGAGAATACACAAAAAAAACAGCAATAAGCCAAACTGTGTGTTACTGACTTACCTGGGTTGTTCCACCAAATCCTGGAGGCTGGCTGTAATCTGGTGGCTCAATAATACTACTGCAGCTACCCAACAAAAAAAGAAATAAATACACATTTATAAAAAGGTACACAATAAAACAATGCCAAACAACTATACAGCATTTATGGGATTATATTAAGTTATAAAAAGAGTAGCTATTATAGAACAAAAGGCAAAACATTGAGATCGGTAAGATCACATTTTAAGTTAACAACAGAGGTGAATGTGGTTATTACTACTGTGATGATGATGGATTTACTTCTTTTACAGATATAATTTGTGAGAACACAGGTCTGCTGTACCTGGGTGCTGGTGAGGGAGCCTCCACATTAGGCACCGTGCACTCTGCCTCCATCATTGGAGAGTACAGGCCGCTCATTTCCTGGAAAAGGACACAGACATAACATGTTCGTCTTTCTCCAGCTGGTATGATGAGCGGTTACAGTTGTTGTCATTTCAGAACATTACATGTTCCATCAATAGCTGCCGATTGTCCCTATAACCTTCCCATGAGAACGTTCTTGGAAAAATGCTTCCTGTATCTTTGACTCACTGTTCTAGTTCCACCTCACAGTTTCAAGGCCTCAGGTTTATAACATGCACATGGGGATGAGTTCTGTTTCTTTACCTCAACACGCTTTATGTCTTCTTCAAGAAAGTTGAGCTCTTTCTGTAGCTGCTCCAGTTGCTGTTGACAGAGCCAGAAACACAGATAAGTACACCTGCCTGTTTTTTTTTAAATAATGACATTGTTATTCTACAAGTGATTAAATCCTTGAAGAGGTGGACTTTTCTGCAATACATACTTAAATACTTATATTTTCACACATTCTTGAAAACTACACCATGATCCCAACAGGCCATACATTGTATAGTAGTATAAAATCTCAATATGGCTAAGTTTAATATTATCTTTTGAAAAAACAATGGCACCTCTCTCTTGTTTCTTCTGGCTTCTTTGAGGAACTCCCTAAGGATCTGTCTCTGTGCTGCTTGAGATTCCTAGTGGAAGGACAGACAAAGTACATAATCACATGCGAGCACAAGCAAAGCCACTGAATACATTTGCTTAACCACCAATGGGATAATAAGATAGGAGAAAATGTTTGGTTCTTAGAGGAAAACCTCTGTGTTCCTCTAAAGACGATGATTTCTCCTTTCAAATACACTCATAAACACACACAAACAAACAGTTACTCTGCTTTGTACTTTCACTGCAAAGTAAACTGATATGTAGAAATGGGCAGTTGCATGTTTTACTACAAGTAATTTAATGAAATGTGATACATTGGTAGAGATGAGGCTGTTCCATCGAAACCAAGCAGCATCATCATGAGACCTTTGACAGGTTATACCTGCTATTTCAATTTATATACACTTTCTAAAAATACAGCATTATTTTAGCAAGTGTTAATTTGATGCAGCCATTAACTGACATATCTATATGAGCTCTAAAATGGGCGATTCGCCATTGATACATTTACTTGAATGTCTGGCTGAAAAAATAAATGTAAGTCTGATTTGATAGAAACAGTGTCTTTGTACATTGCATTTCTGATTTTCCACATCTAAATCAGAATCATTTCAAACGAAACTAGAAATGCATAGTTTCCCATATTATAACTCACATGTTAATTTGCTTATTATCACTGAAGCACGTGTGCAAATATAATTTACAATCTGTAAATAAATTTCCATTTCATGTGTAACACATGCTTTGAATGCATTTCCCTTGCATTAGCATTAGGCTTAAGGTTTGTTCACATGCTGTGCCAAGTTTTTGCTGTGACAGAAAGAGACAGAGAGACAGATGCTGCCGATTACAATATACCTGCCTGCTACTACATAGCATGGGTGTAAATATGATGAAACCAGGGAGGTAGAAGGTAGTACCAGTAAGAATTAGTGGTACTGGCAATTTAGTGTACAACATAGTCAATGACTCCAAATCAATATCATGATTATTTCAAACTTTTACCTCGATTATGATTAATCAACGATTATTTTAGGACTCCCTAGCGGATCGTGATCGGATTACAAATTTTAGTTTAGACTAAGAAACTGATCAGAGAAATAAACATGTTGGTGACTTCGGACTTACAATCGATATAATGGTGACACTTTCTAAATGACCTCAAACTTCTGTTTGATATTTCGCTATATGTGATGCAACTAAATTTCCAAACTGGAAAAGGTGTGACTCCTACTTCTCTTTTCCTGAGACTTGTATGAACTGTCCAAGACAAGATAAAAACAGGATGTGCCGGGCTGAGTGAGAGCAAGACGTGTACCAGGTTTTACTGCATTTACTCAGTAGGTGTGTCAATGTAAACCATTAAAAACACTTACACTTTGTCCAAATGACCAAGTCGAGCATTACTGAATAATACAATTCATATGACTCAACAACTCTTTTAAGGCTGCCTGAAGCTGGTCCTTGCAGGAACACTGATATACTATTGTCATCTGCTGGAAATGTGATTCTTACATGTGTTCCTGTGTCAAATAGGACAACAATGGAAACTGTAACACTACACTAAATGCAAAAACTATATCACCTTCTCAGACTGTAAAAAAGCTAGTTAAGTGCCTGTCATGCATAAAAAATAAGGACAATGTTTTTAAGGTTCGGTGTGTAGAATTTAGTGACGTCTAGTGGTGAAGACGGTTCTAACCACTGACGATGTTGCCCGTTTTCACTACAATAAACGTGTTGTCATTTTGGTGCAGCTGTGGCTCAGGGGGTACATTGGGTCAATTCCTGACCAGAAGGTCAGCGGTTTGAACCCAGTCTTCCAATTTCCAAATGCTGAAGTGTCTTTGGGCAAGATACTAAACCCCTAATTGCCCCTGAAAGAGCAAATTCTCATTGAAAAAAGTGCTGCCCATGGATGTACTGTATGAATGTGTGTGTGAATGGGTGAAAAACTGGACTGTAAAGCACTTTGAGTGGTCATCAAGACTAGAAAAGCGTATGTTAATACGGACAATTTACCATTTTATCCTTATGGACATTTTCTGTCACCAAATATGTAATTACTAACGTTACGGTAAATTTCATGTTTAACCCAAATTAACTTGTTTGAATCTTGCATTTGTTGGTCGTGTCTCTATGTTCTTCCTTCGTCATGGAGAAACAGGTTATGAAATATCTGTTGCTCAAATAATGAATCATTATATATTTTTAGCATGGAATATTGCACAGCCCTAAGTGAAGCTGAACAGTCAAGATGTAGATATACAATTCTAAGTAATGGTTAGGACCAAACTACATTAAATACATATGTGATCATCCTCAGCTGTTTACTTACTGCCTCCAGCTGCTTCTTCTTCTGAACCAGCAGTTCCAGCATCAGGTTGACATTTGCCAAGTCCAAGTTCTCTTGGTCAGGACTCAACACATCCTGGAAGACCTGCCACCTAGACCCGTTCTGGAAGACAGAGACACGGATCAGTAACAGATTAGAGTCAAAATCCTGAGTGTGTGAGTTTGAGGGATGTATGCATTGTACTTACAGGATGATCCAATTTTAGTCTCTTTTCCTCTGACCTTTGCTTCTGTTTGAGGATCAGTTCGTTTACTACAGGGGAAGGGGGTAAATGAGAGAGGTGAAGAAAACTACGCAAGTAATTGCCAGACACACCGTCAGGGTGAAACAGTGGAGCGATGATACTCTGTGTGAGAGAGTCAAGTTGTTTCACTTGATTTGTTTATGCACTTTCACTGAAGTATGTTCTCTTCATGATGTTAGAACATAAATTTAGCCATTTATTTGAGAAATTCACATTTCACCCCATGATCTTATAGATTTTTAATCATTTATTAATGGTGAAAACCACTTAGATTCTAGTACGTCCTTTTGTTAAGCTTTGGGTGGATGAAAAATAGAAAAGCTATATTTGTGAATGGCAAAACCTGCAGGGGCAACTTTAATAGGAGATCTTAGCAGCGTAACGTGTATTTGGTTAAACATTCTTCACAGACGTCCTCATGACACAAGCGATGAAGTTTTCATATTCTTGCAGACCCTTATCTACATCCTAACTTAATTTAAGTTAACAATTTAATTGTAGTATTAAGCCTAAATGTCAAATTAATCACATTATAAGTTTCTTAAATAGCACAATATAATGGATGTGAACCATGAGACAAAACAATTATGTGTTCACATGCAAATACAGATGTTAATTGGAGCAGAAACATAAATATGTTTCCATTGCAGATGTTTTTTATGGTGAACTGAAAGCAGGAAAGAGCAAAGTTGAGCCGTTTTCAGACATGCACTACGGAGAGTGTCCGCAGAATTGGGCCCAGACTTATAACTATGAACAACACTGCAGGAGATTCTCCGCTCAGACATCTTCACTAAAACACAGAAATCTCCGGAGGGATCAGGTGAGGGGCGGTGCTGCAGGCAGAGGCAGGATGCAATGTATTAATTCCGCTGAGGAGATCACTGGGTTTTGTTTATAGCATCAACATCAGTGATGGCCCATTTACATCTTTGCCTGCATCTTCTACATGCAAGGCTCCTATTTTTAATCCGAAGATATTTGTGTGTTCATTTTTCATTTTTGCATTATGTTAGAAACATTGTCAACACACCCACTTGTCGTAGTGAACCCTCCGAGGGATCTCCTGCTGTGTTCTCACATGGGCTCATATGGACATTCTCCAGAGATCTTACTACGGGGTTGGCAGGAGAAACTCCAGAGAAAGGCCGGAGCCTGTCACTCGGACATTTGCATTCTCACATACAGCCCCTCCAGAGAATGTCCAGAGATTATCTGGAGTTCAGTGCACGTCTGAAAGCAGCTTTGGTCACTTTTGTATCATTTGATTTTGGAATACCTACCAAGAAAGTTTGGGTAAAGCTGATCTACATTATCCACAATATAGTTACACTTGGGACATCTGTTGCTATCCTCGAGGCTCTGGCGGATACACTTGAAACTGCAGGGAGGAGAAAGAATTAAAATAATCAAAGCAATTTCAAATGGGGGTCCTCGCACCAGTCGGCGCTCGGGCCGGTGGAAACAATCTGAGCAACCAGCAATCATGTTAAGTTGCATAAAACTGTTTTTGAAAATGCTGACATGCCAGTGTAAAACCACATAGAGCATAGACGTGTTGGATTTCTCTATTCTCACACTAAACAGTTTTATCCTTTCAATTAACTTATTTTTAAATGAACACCAACAGAGACCAGTCAGTCACTCCACCTATTTACACACGCAGTCTCAAATTAACCCCACATTTTCCCTCTAAATCATCTGAAAAACCTCACTTTGCGAGGGCAAAACAACCGTAACTAGGATACAAAGACCAGTTTTGGCTTGTTGAAGAGGCAAAACTATGAGTCCTTCTTTTAGCAACAGTGACTACTTCAGGAGTTTGTTGACAGGTGGAGGAGAAGAAAGTTGTACCTTCCTCCATCTCTGCCTGCGGGCATCACTGATACACATAATTAAACAGCTCCTCCTTGTTCTCACACAAACGTCATATAATTTAATGCACAAACACAGATCCCCCCCAACACTCACCAGAAACTGTGGCCACACTTTGTCATGTGTGCCTCTTCTATCATTTCGAAGCAAATGGGACTGGAAAAGCAAAACATAAAGAGAAGTTGTGTTGAGTGCAAGTTCAAATTTGGTTCTGAAACTTTCCCAGCAGTAGCAGTTGTGATGTCAATGCCCTGCAAAAGGGACAGAAACTAACCAGACAAAATCGTTGCTTTTATCTTCGTATGAATTCAGGAGGCCGTTGTATAAAGGTGCTTGGTGGAGGGTTTTCTTTCTGCTGCCCGAGGACGCAGAGGGTCTGCTCAGAGACGCAAACCCGCCCCGGGACGAAGGCACGGCGGCCAAAGTTGGCACCGCCAAGACGCCCTCGCCGGCTGCTGCCAGGGTCCGGGTGGGCACAACATTCCCAGAGTTGTTGCCATTACTTGTGACGGCGTTGCTGCCGCCGCCACCGTTTGTGTTCCCGCTGCCCCCGGTGCTACTGCTGCTGGTGCTGGGCACGGAGCTCGCACCGCCAGGGCTTTGCTGTGGCCGGCCGCTTGACATCACGCAAAGGCCCGACGAGAAACTCCCCGAAATCCGCTGCGTCGCTGCTCAAAGCATCCGGACGTGCTGCTATTTGGCCGCTTTAGAAGGTCTCGGCTAGCTAGCTAGCTGGCTCGCCTGTGTGCTAGCATCCTGGGAGGAAGCAACAGTGCCCGCACATCCAGCGTGTTTAACTTGTCCGTTTTCCGTCGCGTCTGTCACTGGCGGAGTATTAGAAAGTGTCTGTGGCACTAAAAGCAAACAGACAGGAACACGCACACGGACAAGTGCAACCACAACTGCGTTGCTCGGGAGATTAGCCGGTTAGCTTCGGTTAGCCATGGGCAGGAATCGCTTGGACTCTCCTCGATTACCCAGTGTGCTCCCGGCTTTCAATCACTGCCCCCTAGCGAGGAGGAGTTTAACTGTGCTGGTGGGAACTACGCAGCAAACTGTTGTCTACCTTCATTTGTACAACTCAACTGGAGAATACAATCATGAGCATATAGGTTTATTTTATTTAAACCTTTACTATAGGAAAATGTGACAAAACATCCTCAAAGGTACACTTACTTGTTTTCCCCCTCAGCCTTCAACCACAACCAGATGTTATTAAAAGCTCAGAAAAGACATTGTTATATTATATCACAGATTATTTTGTCACAGGAAAATAATCAATTTCACCCTCCCAAACAACAAACTACAGCCATAAATTCCCACTCCACAACCAACTGAGCACAGTATTACTCAACTAAAACATTGAATGTAGCGACAGGTGATTGTAAAGGATCATTTCATATAGAGATCTTGTTTTGAATTTCCTTTATATTTTTACTGTCTTGGTCACTGAGTGGACAGACTGGCAGATCTCGAGTTCCAGGTTTACCATGTGCTTTTTAAACATCATCCTGATAATCATGAACATCCAAAGATGCCACATATCAGCGATGTCGTGTCTAATAAATATCCAGTAAATATCAATAGACAAATGTATCATGAAACTGATAAGATCATGAGAAGACTAAAGGGATCATGTTCAACTGTTGCATTTAAATGACAAGTTCTTTTCAAAAAATGTTTATGAACACTATAGTTCTATCTCAGATCCCCGTAAAGTTCACTGAGAGACACATGGGTCCTTTTCGGGATTTCAGTCTGTCATAGAGTGCTGCCTCATGTTTGTCCTTTTCATTTCCCTGATGATATTGCCTTCACGTCAAGAAAACAAGCAGCCAGGTCACATCCACAAAGTGCAGCCAGTGGCCGTGCCAAGAGAAACAGCGTCGTGTCATTCAACCATCCACCTGCAGCTCTGCAAATAAAACATACGGAGCACTAACATATTCATGCTCACAGTTTATGCAGACTGCTACTTGCTTTTCCATTTTTACCTCCACGTGGGCAAATAAGGGGTTCCTCCATGTCAGCACGCACAACATGGATTTTCCCATGTTTTTGTTTGTGGAAGAAGTTTATATGTATCATTATGGAGCTCCGTTAGGATATGAAGTAAGGTTTTCAGCAAGAGGAAAACTACTGGATACGTAGGGACCAGATTCATTTCCCTGAAGAGGACCACCATGTTAAAAATGTCTCTCTCTCTCTCTCTCTATGTGCAGCATGCGTCGGTCATGTTGTGTTTAATTGAAATTGACTTGAAATAAATTAAAAGTGTCAAAAATACTTGATTAAGATACAAAATTTCAATCTGTGTTAAATACATTGAAATATATATAATTATGGATCTAAAGATACATTTAAAAGCTAGCAATTGCATTTGTTGTATGAAGATAACATATAAAATAAAGAAAATTGAAAATAAAAATGGTAGGTAGGTGTGTGACTTTTCAAAAACAAATATCAGTTACATTTTTTGTAGAACACCGTAAAAATACTCTGTAGTGACAGTTGACTCTGAATAAGACCCTTTGAGCTAAACACCTGCTGTACTGTATATACACCGTGTTGCATGTGTCCCCCCCTTCCTCTATTTTATACCATTGGCACAGAAAAGCTTGCCTTCTTTCTTTCTTTCTTTCTTTTTCCCCTTTTCTTCTTTCTTCCCCTCCTCATTTGTCCTGCACACCAGCCTGGATTTTCTCCTTTTTGGGGACCCCCACTTCTTTTTATGATGAACCAGGTTGTGTGTGTGCGCGCTTGTGGAGCCGCAGGGGTCAGCGGTGTTATTGCACTGGAGGTTAGCGAGCGGCCAAGAGGTAAAAAGAGAAAGAGTGAGTGACACAGTGAAAATAATGAGGGTGTGTGGAGAACCAAATGAGTGAGTGAGTGAGGAAAATGTGTGTGTGAAAGAGAGGGAGAGCAGAGAAGAGAAGACAGAGAGCGGGCCTCAGGGTCGATGAGGTCAAGACGGACAAGCTCAGATGAAGGATAATCTGTGGAGGTCCCTTACAGTGGGGGGTGAGGCCCCGATGGAGCACACCCATTCAGACTCCCTCTCTCTCTCTCTCTCTGTCCCTCACACACACACACACATACACACACACTGCACACACCAAAATTGCTCTCTTCTTCTCTTTCTCTTCTTTCTCTTCTCCTTCATCCTCCCGCTCCCTCCCGTTTTTGTTGCTTTCTCTTAAAACCCACCCCTCCTATTTCTTGTTTCTTTTTTTCCAACACAGTTGCAGCTGGATTTCAAAGGGCACTTTGCCAGCAGAAAAAACTGAATGTTTAGCAGGCAGATCCCTCAGTCAGGCAGGCTGGGATTGTGGAATTCCAGCCTCCCACTCTTTAGGAACAGTTTTTTGCCCCTTCGGGGGCCCCTGCCATAACTGCCAGCGGCCTCCTCCTCCATCTCCATCTCCAGCCTCGAGCCAGGGCCCTGTTTGCAAATTGAGCTTGACGAAAACAGTAAGGGAGCAACATTAAAGAAGGTGTGGAACAGCAACAACTGCCTATGGTAGCCATAGTTTCTTTAATTATCAGGTGAATAATGCGAGATTAATGACGGGATTTCTTTGTAAAATATAGAACATAAGCTTTTAAATCCACAAATGGTAAAATTAAAAGTGTCTGGAAACATGTCAATGAGTGCACCTGTGATTTGAGTTAGGACAGTGTGCACAACATTTATTCATTCTTTTATATATTTCAAGAGTCAAATAACACCAGTTCATGATAAGCTGCAAAACCACATGGTTTGCATGTTTTATTATTACTGAAAATTCTGCATTGAGTGCAATACCCAGTCAAATTACATGCAAACTCTTGTAGTAGCCTACGTCTCCACTGTTCAATAGAAATCGGTGCAGGGTGACAGAGGGTGACTACACAGGCTGTTGTCTAATTGTGAGGTGTGAATATTTTCCTCAAATGTATGAAAACGTGCTCACAATTCCATATCTGACAAAAGAACAATGTTAGTCAGACCTTGGCAATGTTAGTGTGAGAGAACCTTGAAGTCCATGTATTTTATGTTTAGGAACTTAAAACCGCAATTATGCAGTTTAGAAGGAGCAAAATCTCCGTGTAAGAGGACCTTGAGTGCAGCTTCTTTTTTGTTAAACATAACTTTTGCTTACTATCCTAAAGAGATCGGTAATGTGGTATTTTAAAATCTTATTGATGGTGTTTGGTGTTTCTGCAGATGTGCATGTGTGTATGCGGGTACATATGTTTTACATGCAGATGTGTACCGTGCGTTGTTTTTGTATTGATTGCCTATTAGACCATTTTTGTGCTTGTTTATATGGTTACATCAATAAAATAGACCAATAAAATCTCCAGGTTTACAAACATGACATAACATCCCCCCATATTTTTCTCCCGATGTCTCTCCTGCTTCCATTCCTCCCTCTCACCTGATACTTCCTCTCCCTGTTCTCTCAGCCCTGACTCGGCCCACACGGACACAAGAGTGAGCTGCAAAAAAGCAGGTAGCATATTTGGATGAAGAACTCTTTTCATGTGCGAGACAGATGTTGTGGCTGTCCGTGCTGCACCGCTGAGGAGAGCCAGAGCATGAGTGAGTGAGATAGATAGATCAAGAGGAGGGGGAAAGGGGGGTGGGGGTGGGTAAAAGGAAGAGAAAGGGGGGAAAGCAAGAGTGGGAGGGAAGGAGTGAGGGAGGGAGAGGGTTTCTCAAACCTCACCACCTTCACTCTGGATTGTGTGTGTGTGAGTGTGTGACGACACAACAGCTTGTGGAAAGTAACTTACTATGTTTACTTGAGTAGGCTACAATTATAATCTGGATTTCAGCATTTTTATTCTATACCACTGCTACTATTTGAGAAGCAAACATAAGAGGGATATCAAATCTATTTTACCCCATTGGAAGACATGCTGCTGTGCAAATTAAGATTTTACACACATAACCAATGGAGTTCTAATACAAGCCAGATTGAAGTATATACAAAATACTTTAAAGTAGCTCATACCACATTAAGATGCTGGTTACACAGAAATGCGTAAATGAAAATAATATTGCAATATTCTGTTCCCTGCAAATCTTACACCATTTACTTAGGTGTCATTACTGATGCATTATGTTGAGGAGCAAATTGTATATATTTAATACTGTACACTGGTCATTTTGGATCATGATTTGGTCTTCAACAGTGCAACACATTCTACAGGCACCACATGTTTTACAATATTAACTTAAAACTCAAAGAAACTGGTTACCACTCAGTAGATGTAAAAATTCCCTTCCAAACATTAGTGGCATGTTTTTTATGTAGCTTGAAATGGAAAAACACGTAACTTGTCTACTTATCCACTGATGATAACAGTTTGAATGTTGCACTGCAACACGTGTGCAGTTCATTTGACCTAACTGTATCTTCTTATCATAATGAGTGGATGGATGAAGAGAGAATTAATAAATGGGCTTCATGATTAAGTTTTACACACACACAAACGAACACACATCCACCCACCAACCCACACACACACACAAACACAGACAAACACACACAGAGACAAACACATTGACACACACACACACCGGATCTCCTCCACCATCACCACCACACTTCCCCTACCGGTGATGTCAGGGCGGGCAGGGGCTCTCTGATGAAAAAAAAAAAACCTTTGGACTCAGGAGAATAAAGAGAGAGAGAGAGAGGGGGAGAGAGAGAGAGAGAGAGAGAGAGAGAGAGAGAGAGAGAGAGAGAGAGAGAGAGAGAGAGAGAGAGATGGAGGAGTGAATGGAGGAGGATATTACAACCAGTGCATGGACCGGTGCACAGAGAAGCAGCAAGTCACTCTCTGAAGCGCTCACAGACGCACAACTATTCCAGGAGGAGCCGACACGCGGGTTCAGGATATTAATGGACTGATATATCTATTTTTTATATATATAATTACAATTATCATTCTTTCTGAAGACAAAACATAGGAAAGCTTTCTTCTCAACAAGTAGGGTAACTATTTTAGAGCTGGCACTTTGAACTGCACTTCATTTTGCATCTGGAGTTGACTTTTTTATTTTTATTTTTTATATTGTTACTCTGATTCACCTTGCAGCCATATTTTGGGACAGGACGCGTAAATGATGCCGCAATGGTCAGGTAAAAATAAGACTTAAGAGGCTTTGAGTAAGAGTCAGTGGAATCTAATTTCCACGATTTATTGATTTGCAAACAAGGGAAACGCCATCCACATCTTCCTCAGTGATAAAATAAAATAAGTCTGTTTGCTGTGAGTAAAATCCAATAAATCAGTGCTGACGTTTAACATCTCCTCCTTTCCCTCGTGGGCTTACTTCTATAAGCTTTTATTTCCAGCATTCTTGTTATTATTTCTAACTGCAGCAGAGTCGGGGGTGCAGGAGGCTGCAGACATTGTGCAGACAGTAAACATGAATGGGAAAGAGGCAAAGCTTCGCTCCTAAAGGTCCGCGCAAAGTGTGGAGAGCTGCAGCTGCACCAACAAAAGATTTCTGCTCACTTACACAGCTGAAGATCTGATTGTTCTTCCTCCACATCCTTTCTAACACGAATATACCAAATATATACGGACAACCTCAGTGCGCAATAAATCCATGTGAGATCCAGACATTGAATGTGACGCCCTCTTTTTTTTTAGTTTGATCCCTTTGCAATGCACTGATAGTTTATATTGCTTATATTGTTTACTTCGGTAGGTTGATTCCCAAACAGGCAGCCTCAACAGCGGTTGGTTTGTTTCTCTTCATTATTCAAATAAAAACCTGCAAAGTAGGCTCCCTTCCCTAATCTATAGGACAATGTTGTTGATCAGACTACTGGCTGTCTTCCTCACCCTCATCACGAACACGTGGCTGCTCAGCCCGGTTCGCTCCGACGCACTCAGCCGGTACAAACGCTCCATGGCCCTGCGGGCGGACCGCGAGCTCTCCTCGCTAGCAGGTGAACCCTGCACCGCCGCGGGCGCGTGGAGGTCCCGGCGGCAGCCCCGCTCCCCCCTCCCGTCCCAACACCGCCCTCCAGCGGCCCGTCCGACGACGCACACCGGCACGCGAGAGCTGTACGGTGTCAGGAGCGCGCCTGCGGTTTGTGCAGGAGGATGTAGGGGTGACACCGGGGTGCTCCACCGGGCCGAGGAGAAGGCAGGCCGGGGCGACGCGGAGGGTGTGACGGTGGGAGCGAGGGACGGACATGTTGCGTCGCGCTCCACAAGTGACAGCAGAGAGCCGCGCCATGTCAGCGAAGACGCCGCGCAGCGAGCCGGGAAATCTGCGCGTAACGACGGCGGGCAGCGCGCCTCCTCCGCGGGCAACACGCAGTCTCCAGGCGGCTCCATCTCCAGAGTCACTCGCAGCCTCGGCGGGACGTTTCCTCACGATGAGGAGGGCAACTCCAGCTGGGAGAAAGTGCTCCCGACAGACTCCACGGGACTCCAGGCGCTCCACAGACTGCAGCCGCGGGCAGACGGAGAGCCGCACTCCGCGACGGGCGCCGTGGAGGACAGCACCGAGGACTACTCCGGAGAGGTGGAAGAGGCGGACCCGCCGGCGAGCCTGCCCGTCAGCAGCTCCTCTCCGTGGGGGAGCCCGGTGCCCAGGGTGCCCCCCTCGTGGATGACCGCCCTGTACTTCAGCGGGCGGCGGGAGCAGCTGCAGGTGAAGTCGGCAGCGAGGGTGGAGCTGCCGAGGGACAAGTTCACCCTCGAGCTGTGGGTGAAGCCGGAGGGAGGGCAGAGCAACCCCGCGGTCATAGCAGGTGGGTGATCAAATGCATGATCATGTTTGCGCGTATGTGTATGAAGATGTCCCAAAAAGTTCCTTGTCCCATGGCCAAACTCTTTACTGCTTATCCACTATTCCCTCTCTCACTTTAGCCTGTTAAAGTTCAATTCATTCTGTTGGTGGTTGTCTGTTGTTTCCATCAGCTACTGTATATAATAACCCTAGCAGCATCTGGCCTTGCTCCATGACAAAGGTGAAACGGGGTTCATGCAGAGTTTACTTAGTTTGTATACTTGGTATGCATTCATGCTGAAACATTTACATGTTTAATCATTTAATCGGTGGACAGAAAATGAATTAACTGATAGGATTTGCTACCTTCCTTTTTATGTGTCCTTTTTACGTGATTGATTTATGTTTCAAAATAAAGCTGTCTCCGTACAACAGCATCTGGAATTCTAAATATTATAGTTGAAACAACCTTTCAAAATGTCAGTTGATAGGTGATTGGTTACTACATTGTTTTTGACAAAAGTTGAAAAACATTTTCCAGCTTACCAGCCACAGGCACGTGGCCCAAAATGTTGAGTTCCTCCTTCTCCACTAACTGATTATTGATGATGACAATTGACAGGCAATCATCAGCTACCTTTGACTTACTGTATATCAATATCCAAATGACAACACATATTGTCACTCGTTACTGGTGACTCAAAACATTTCTTGGAAACACACAAACATATATCCTTATTAGGACTTTGTATTGACTTCCACTCCTTGCGGACAGCCAAACCAAAACCTTATCCTGAACCTAAACCACGAACAATTCATGCCTAACCAGGATCTCAGACATTATATTTCGTCTCATTATGGCTTTATACCTAAAACCATAATGAGGTATACTGGGCCTGACAACATCAGTGTTTATGCTTGAAAAGGTCCTAAAGAGGAAATAAAAACGTGTACACACACACACCCGAGTCTCTACCACCAGCTAGCTCCAGTTTCACTCCAAACTGCAACTAAAAATGCTTTTCATCTCCCACAAAAGCAGTAACACAGACCTGCACATGGCTCCATTTAAAAGAGGTGCTAAGCCAGGAAGTCGGAAGTGTCACATGTTCTCAATCGGAGTGATTACGAGGTGGGGCAAAGCTAATGGGAGAGGGAGTTACATTTCCATTTCCACCCATTAAAATTTCCATTTTCTGTTTTCCATTTTCCACACATGAAGGGAAATGAGCAGAGCCCAATCTAGGGTCAATCATACATGATTTACAATCCCCCAAAAAATGAATGTTCAATTGCATTACCAAATAAAAGACACAAAAATAAATGCACAGCCCCACCCCAGCTAAACCTGTTGATCTTGGCATTTTTCTTAAGTGAGGCTATACTTTTGCGGACAACAGAAATAATTATAATGACTATTAAAACATGGTGATGGTAATGGTTGATATCTGTTCTTTATGTAATCGTATACAAAGCACTACTCTGTTTAAGACCCAATTCATTGAGAAGTGTTTCAAATGTCAATTAAACCAGACGCAGCTGTTACATTAGGGTGACTAAGCCTATAACTTCTACAATGGTATTTAGTGAGTTATTTAACGATTTATAATATTGTTTACTTTTTCCCCCACAACAAATGAAAAGGTATTTTTATTCAAGACACACACTTTTCATAAATATGTGGTTACATAATGGAGAAAATCCCCAGGATGTGTTTCATTCAGGCAGTTATCTCGCCTGTGGGTTTCCACTGACTTTGAGCAGCGAACCCGTCTTATGAACCCGTCACTTAACCGAACTCTTCACATCAGGATGAACATCGCTGTTTTTCCAATGAGCCCGCAACAAGAATGTTATGCTTGAAAAGCTGCACATTTGACAGAACAACAGATACATCAGACAAATTGAAGAGGATAAACGTTCTTTGGTGGAGCACCAGGGCTGCCCAGATAGTGAGCGAGACCACAAACTGTTATGTCTGCTCACATTTACTCTGATCAAAGATCCGACTCCATCACTTACTTACATTACTTTCTTCCACTCATTGCTTCCTTATGTGAGGGCTGCATTTTGTGGCATTAGGCATTCCTCTTCGTAGTGTCCTGAAAGAATCGGACAATAAAGTGAAAAACAAACTCCCATTTTTCACCCAAACATGACATTGACATTCGTTTGACTTGTAATTCTAATGGGACCGTTTGAGAGAGTTTTTAACATTACGCAAGAGTAGGCTACTGGACAATGTAATGATGACACCATTTCTACATTTCCTGCAGTGCTGCATTAATATGATATGTTTTCAATATTGTAACTATTTTATTATATTTGGCTTACAGTTGTAGTGATAAAATATGATAGTATATGCTGATAATAGTCAGCATTAAGGCTGCAAGCAGCATTAAAGGGCCATTGCACCTTTGTGCACGTTGGGAGAACATGTCGGTGGTGGACATGGATTCTACTTTCGTAATGATTTTGCCACAACCAAATGCCAAACAACCCCATCAAAGAACCTGCTAGAAGAATTTGTCAAAGCAAGAAATTGACGTTTCCTGTTGCCAGTAGGTGGCGCTATGATGAAGACTGAAATTCAAGTAACAAGTTACAACAATCCACGGTTGATACAAATTAGCAACAGTGCTAACGGAGACAACATATAAAGCTGCACTAATCAGTATTTTCGTATTAACTGTGTATCAAATGATAATATATAATGAGAAAGGGGTCCTTCGTTGAAGAGAATTATAACCTGATTCTGCAGTTACCCTCATCTCTAAGGTCTTGTACAATGTCTCTTACATTTAGATATTGCAGCTGCACAGTTGGTCTCACGCTCACCACTCTAACCAACCTTGTGTCCAGCAGCAGCAGCAGGTATTATTTTCAGCTAAGAAGCTCTGATAAACCCGCTGTACTCTATCCTCCCTGTATAAAACACCAGACAGACACAATGAGCTAATAGTTAGTTAAAACAGTGGAACATTTAGCTGTCAAATACTAATGAACCGGAGAAAGAAATGTAACAACTTTAGGATACATTATGTCAGTGTTATGTTTTAGGCTAGCTTTGCTGCCCCCAAGCGGCAGATACAGCTTTAATACATGTAATTAAACCAATTATTAACATATTGGTAAACAAATGAGGCCAAAGTGGCAATGACTGATGTTGAACTGATCTTGATGTTTCCTGATGCAAGCAAAGATATTGTAACATAATTTTTGGGCATTTCTCGTTCACATCACATCACATCAACCGCTTAGGCACTGAAACCTCTAACGTCATTTAAGTTAAATTTAAATAACTACAGCATACTGCACACTGGACAACAAGTATAGAGCAGATTTTGGTGTGATCTGTTCAATATTGATAAAAATGCATAAACATGCGACCACTGCTCTGTAGCAGCTCTGGGCAGCGTGCATTAACGGTCATTCCACAGACCCAGCTCAATCTTCTTCTATGTCCTTGGATAAACTACAGCAGTGTTGGAAACAGGCAGGTTTGGAACAGGCACTGCACTAGTTTGTTACCAATACAGAGAGTGATACCATGCATGTGCAGTCATATGTAATACAGTAGGCACCATTGACAACATAATCTAATTCACTTTATTATACTGTTAAATAATAACAATGTAATTCACTTTATTTTTAGCATTAGTAACTGAAGCCATAACCTCTTAATCTTTATTATCTTTCACTGAATGACATGCTTAACCCAAAAACTGGCTCATAAGATAAAAATATCCTTGGGGTCTATTTTGCTACAGGTGCCGACTTTACATATACATATACATGTACACACATACAGCACTGAGGAGGGTGAAGGGGTTCCCTGACCCCTCGCTGTCCCAGTGGTGGACATCTGGGGTGCAGATGTGGATCTGTGTGTGTCTGTTGCAACAGAAGATGGAAACATCACGGCCTTGCCTTGGCTGAGTGAAATCCCTCCGTCCTCCTTCCCCTCTCTGTTCTCTCCTGCTGTTTCTGGCTCTGTCGGTTCTCTCTGTCCCTTAAACTCTATTTGTGTCTCAGCCTCTCTGTGCCTCTCTCCCAGTCTCCCTTTGAGCTCAGGACAACTATCACTTGGAAAGATTGATTGTTTCTGTGTTTATTTGTTCATTTTCCTGAGGGCAACAACCTGTAAATTTCCTGTTATTTAACGCATGCAACAAGGAGATATTTGCTTGTTTTCCACCAGTATTCTTTCAAAAATAATTGAATTTACTTTTCCCCATCTTCCCTGTGCTATAGGTGTGTTTGACAACTGTTCCCATTCGCTGAGTGAGAAGGGCTGGTCAGTAGGTATACGCACCGTGGAACCTGCCGGCACCAAAGACGCAAGGTTCTACTTCACACTGCGGACAGACCGAGCTGTGAAATCGACCACCATCTTTAGTCACCAGCGATACCGTGCCAGTGCCTGGACTCACCTAATGGCCTCTTACAATGGCCACAACATGACCCTGTATGTTGATGGAGCTAAGGTGTGTGGTTTTACGTGCATTGGTCAAACTTTCATTGGGTTGGGTTGGGTTATCTACCTCTGCATCCCTTTTAGCTTCTGCACCACCTCAGCGTACTACTGTGATAGTATGCATGACATATCACTGGACATAACCTTGTTAACCAACATAGACAAAATGTTAGACATTTTTTGTGGATAAAATTACACCTACAGAGATTGCTGGTCATCAGATCCATTACCATGACAACTGATAATTTGCCAGTGAATCTTGCATTGGGATTGAGTAAAACTACGACTTCCAAGGTCAAAATAACCTTTAATAGCTTGTTGCTTCACCTTTAAATTTATTAATGCCAGTTTGGAGACAATGGTTGTAGAACTGTGCGAGCGTATGGTAGTTTCTCATTGCTCTACTCCTGGCTTTATCAAGGATTTAAGTTTGGGCTAAAAGATTGTGTGTTTCAACTCAAGGACTGTGTACAGAGGGCCTGATAAGGTGTAGTAGAGTTGACAGCTTTAAAACCTGTGAAACCACACTGACAGCTGTAAAACTTTTACGACCGTTTAAGAGCATAAATCATCAATTATTTTGATAAAAACGAAGAGAGATTAGTTTCTGCTCTTCATCTCATCTTGGCTGTTCCTCCTCTGCTTTTCCTCTGTAGGTGGGCGAAAGCAACCTCCAGTCTGGGAATCTATACAGCCCCTTTATGAGGACCTGCAGAACCCTTTTCCTTGGCAGCAACCAATCAGATCAGGGCCACAGCTTCAGGGGCCATATTGGGGGAGTGGCTTTGTGGGGCTCTGCCCGCTCTCAGCAGGACCTACTGAAGCGGCCACTTCAGTCTGACAAGAGCGAGCCGGTCCTGGCAATGTGGGCTGACTTCACTAATGTAACTGCCTTTATTCATTTTCTACCCTGTTAGCTCTCTCCAGATGTCATCATATTATAAATTCTGACATTTTCTTTATTTGGGTTTTCATTAGCTTTACTTTTTTAACTGTTATGTGCTGTAATTGATTGGAATCCGTTTTGAAGTTAACTGAAATAGTGATGGATACTGGATACTGCTCTTAAATGATTTTATTACTGTTTCAGGCAGAACAGTTATGGAGTCCATATAAAGCTGGCCTCCATCCGATCGTTATCACCACTCCCGTCCCCGAACAAGAACTTGTGTCCTCGTTCCTGCCCCCCCCCTGCGGCCTGACACCCTGCGACAACACCGACATCATCTTTGGCTACAATAACCACTGGCAGCTCCGTGCCCCCAAGCGAGTTCGCTACCGGATCGTCAACCTGTCCAATGACGACGGTGGAAACCCCACTGTGACGGAAGCCCAGATCCAGCTGCAACACCGGGCTCTGACTGAGGCCTTTCGCCCCTACAACATCACTCTAGATCTGAGTGTACACACCGTCCGAAACTCCAGCCTCAAGCAGAAGTTCATCCTCAGCAACTGTCGCATCGGAAAGATCGGTAATCGCCAATGTGACCCTGAGTGCGACCATCCAAGAACAGGCCATGATGGAGGGGACTGCCTCCGACTGGGGCCGTGCTACAACTGGAAGAAACAGGATGGGGTTTGCAACATGGAGTGCAACAGTATACACTATGACTACGATGATGGAGACTGCTGTGACCCAGAGGTCACAGACGTCCTCAAGACCTGCTTCGATCCCGAGTCCCCTGACAGGTGAAGTGAACTGTTAAATCACTCTCATCTCTCTGCTGTTCTGAGTTTGTCTTTTTTTTGTAAACACTGAGTTCAGTCACTAATTATTTCCAATTGCTACCAAATTGTAGTTTTCTTTACGGATTACTCTTAGGCTACAGTCAATTAAACTTTCTGTACGTTTATTCACTTTAAACGCCTATCCGGAAATGGAAGAGATTATCCCCTATATCAAATATGGCGACATATCCATTTGTATAAACAAAGCAGGGAGATATAATTGGCTTCATTGGATAGACATAATGGAGAAAGTACCAGAGGGATTGCGTTAACGGTAACCCAGTAAGGACATCATGGTTATAATTATGACTACTTAAGCCCAGGGCTGTACAAATGAACAGCACAACATGTTACATGTACAAATTGGCACTCTCACGTTCCCCAGTGGCTTTAGAGGGCGCTCTGTGAAGCGGGGATGGTGGGTTAAGAGGCCAAAGAACACACTTATTTTTACTAAACAACTCAAGCGGCAGCCCACTGCTTTCCATTTAGTCTGACAGACAGGCTCATGCAGAGCTCCAAATAGCTTGCATGAAGTCTGGCCATGAGGTCGTCGGCCCAGGTTTTCAAAGACTCTATTCTTAATCCAAATTGTAACCCCAGGCTTTAAACTGGGCCACTCAACAGAACATGCGATTTGGAGCTATTTGTTTTAAATGACATATTTTAGCACTCAATGCTTCGGAGTTGACAGACTGTGACAGCTTAACACAAGGAAAGTTATTGCTTTTTTAAGTGTAGGATAGACACATAGACATTTGTTTCCCATTTATACTTTTGTCAAATAAATCTATCTTTACCAATATAGAGGATTTGTTACTACAACTCCTTGTGTTACAATAAAAGACTGATGAAATGCATCTCTGTCTTAATTACCAGTGATCTTAATAATACTGATTCCAAATCTATAAGCATTCTACACTGCTAGGAATTGACCTTTGTTGATAAATACTAGTCTGTAATCAGCCTATAATCTATAAAAACAAGTAACCTGGAGTATTGCTTCATTGCTTCATATTCTTTACCTGAAAAACAAGAGCAATACACTCAACCTTGAAACATTTTCGGCGTCTAAAAGACAAGCTTAACTTGACAGGTCCCAATGGCCAACAGAAAGACTCTGCTGTTGTACTGTCCAGCTCCCAGGTTTGAATTTGTGCAGCTGTTTGAATGTGACACACGCTGCTGCTGGAAAAGAACACAGGGTTTTGCTGATTTTCCCTGGAAGACACAGGTTAAAGTTAGGTAAAAGTTGAAAAAAAAGTTGGCCTGCATGTGTGTGGTCTCATTGCTTGGCCGCATGCGAGGGCCTCTTCAAACTGTGTCATGAGTAAATGTTAATTTATGTTGTCCTGTCACGGGCTTGGTGGGAAATACACAGGTAGACAGACAGGGAAAAGAAATTTTGGTTTAGTTACAGTCAGATGTTTCCCGTCTCAGCCTGAGCTATAGACCCTGCAGTGAGCAGATGGACAGCAGCAATCTACTCCATCGCTTACACAAACTGAATAACAGTTATTAAAGGGTCAATCTTATAAAATGCTCAGTGATTTATTGTACATTTAATTAGATTGTTGCTGCAAAACAATATTCCAAAGAAAATACATAGACCTTACTTACTTTTGGGCAATAATTCAAATTGGTTTTAATAATATGTGTCAAAGATTTGGAGACATAGATGTGTTGTGTTGATTTTAATATCCCTGAACTTTAATTTAGTATTGTATTTGCATGCGAGACTTTCACAAATAAGGCTTCGGCTGTTCAGGATTTCAAAGCTAAACTCCAGCCTCTCTATGTGTGTGCTCATATGTAATGTAAACCCTGCAGACCCTCCTTTAAAACACGGATGAATGGCCAACACACAGGAGACCAGGGTGTCATAAAAACTGACAGTAGCACAGGTCCTCTGGAAAGGTCCTGACCCAAGCTTGTTTACAATGGTTATCTGTGTGAGTGCTGCAACATGCCTACATGCATGTACATTTCCCTGCATCCCGATGTGCAACTTGCTGAAGCAGGGGATGTGACATTTTGCTGGCATTTCTGGAGCACTGAACCATTTTTATGTTTGGGATCTGGGTTTTTGATACCTCCCTCCCCCTTCTGTCTAAGTTCTTGGCCAAGTATTCTGATTGTGGGACCACATATGTGTGCAGCTGCTGCTGGCCAGTGCAGGGCCAGAGGTTTTTGAAGCCAGCTGCTGTCACGACACAGATTTGTTGTTGAGAGCCAGTTCAAGAGCGATGGGCAGGTACGCTGTACATTCTGGACGCAAAATGAAGAGAGAGGGGAGGTGAAAGATAGAGAAAGAGAGAGAGAGGGGCAAGGGTGGAGAGGGAGTGATGGTGTGGAGTGGGACACCATGTCCACTTATGCTGAGACACATGTCCAGGATCTGCTAACATTTTTTGGTTAGCAAATCCTGGAAGGTGCACTTCCGTGGAAAGAGCTCCAGGCAACTCCTGTGAGAGATTAATCCTGTTCCAACCTTGTTTGATGCTTTACATGCAAGTGAATCTCATGCATGATATTGTTTTTTAAGATCCAGGTTTATTCTGGTGAGGTTGCTGCATTGTTTCCCTGAATGGGGAATGCAGGTCCACATCTGTCTGCGATTCAGTCCTTCCTCATTACCGATTCTTTGGTGTTGCCAGGCTTATGCTTTATATGACAGTGAGTGTGCAGCACAGCTTGCTAGTTCATAGGGACATAATATTTTGATTGATTTGGATTGACATTCATTTCATTTCTCAGATTTCTTTTCCCCTTGCAGTGAAAAGGGTGGCAGATATACCACTCAGAAGCAGTTTTTCAAGTATATTTTCTCTAGCTAGCCAACTAATTATGCTAGCTTGGAAATATTGTCTCCAACTGACCTTTTTAATGGTTTTTAAATAGAATAAAACCCAAAAGCTTAAAAGGGCCTTCATTTTAATATAAAAATGTCATTATATTGGCCTAAAGATTGAGATGAAGTTAGCATCCTCACTGGTTCATGTGATCTATGTAGACGGCACAGAGATAAAGAAAAGTTTTATTCTTGTGTTGGAACGTAGTTATTCTTAGTATATTAAAAGTCTATCTCCTGCAGTTTAACAACCCCAAAGATCGCTGCAGCATTTTATTACAAACCAATGCAAAGTCAAGATGAACTTTAGTCGAGATAGGAATTATGAAAGGAGCAAAGGAGGAAGTCAGAGAACCAAAGCATGACCGTTCCAAAAGATGTTTATGTTTATCTTTGTAACCACCCGTGTAGTACCCGTTCTAAACTTGCCTATTTACTTGTCCTGTGTTAATGCTCTGGAGCGACTTCAGGATTGTTCCTTGTTATTAGTGAGTCCTCCTCAAACCATTCTACAATATACTGTCACTTTTTATTGTTTGCGTGCAGGACGTTGTGTGCAGAGCTTTTTTTAAACTTTACAGTTTATGGTGCAGACTACACAACTTTGGGTTCATCCTTCCTGGTTTATCTGCAATGAAGATTTCATAGTCAATGTTTCTCATACACTCAAACTGAATTTACTTTAATACTGTTCACATGTGTGGACAAATAACCCATGGTTATTTAGGTTGGAGGACACAAGATAAGGAAAATTGTTTCTAGCACAACCTGATATTTCTGCTTAACCCTCATTCATTCATACATAAAAGTTTGTTTTCACTTTTTCTGTCACAAGAGAAACTTGTGGGTTGTGAGTTGATGGTAAGGCTATCTCAGATGTTGGCTGGTTTTACTGGCGTATAAACTTCCCCAAATCCAATAAAGAGCAGGACATATCATATTGGGCCATCTTCCACATATTGAGGATGCAGATGTTCTATTGTGAACAGTTTTTTGTTGTTGTTGTAACGTAATCTGTCACTTCTTGTATGATATGCTCCTCAGCCTTGGAGGTAATGGATTAGCAGGACACATTGATGATTGCGTTGTATATCAGAGCAGAAAAACACACTGTTTTATCAATACAGTTTTGCTCTTGCAGTAATAAATAGAACAATAGACATTTAACATTATCTGTGAGTGATGGCATCCTCTGCTAGCACTGTATTCATCGAGACCCGAGAAGCAACTGTTTGGATTACATTTAATTTATGTAAACAAATAAGGCAAGACCCGATATGTCAAAGTATTTGACTGCTACTGGTGTGATATATTTAGTCTGCGCGTGGAAAGCGTGGAGAGTAAACTGTCAACGAATGTGTTTAAAATGGAAACACATCTTCAGTTTGACATGGTGACAGTGCTAGTGCTGACTCTGCTGTTGATACACACAGCGTTTGACTTGCCCACAAGTTGTAATTTTGTCAACTCATAACCAGGGTTTTTTTCTCTTCAATCATGTAGAGCCATTTATGCCTCTGCCAGGTTGGCTGTGGACTTCCACCGAGGCATCCTCTGAGTCTCAGAAGTTTTAGAGTCAACCCTTTAGTGGTCAACATTCTGTCAATTGTAATTGCACAGCCTGGGCTGATGGATGCTGCACGTAGCCTCAGCTGAACTCAGCTTCAGTCATGTAGGGAGAGCAGGGTTTCCCTGAAGCATCTTAAATCTTCAGCCTTATTTAGTCAGGCAACATGCCTGATAAAACACACCCTTATTTACAGTACTACACATACACATACACTACAGGAAGGGATTGCATCAGGGTTGAGAGTTACATGCAAAGCTCTTGGCTGATGAGCAACACATTTGGACAAATTTAGAGGTGAAGTGCCTCACTTATTGCTACAATGACAGAAGTGTATGGGTGGACGGGGATTACTTCATTTTATCATCCACAGATTTCTCCCAGCTGAAGCTAAGGTCTTACAGTCACATGCCCGCTTGTCTATTCTTCAAGCTATTGGAACAATCTAAGCAGCACAGAGCCAATGAGCAATTTAATGAGTTATCATATAATTTATATTTCTTATGAGAAACCAGCACTTTTAATCCTTATTAAGATTTAAGCATGCAGTTATATTCATAAATTTGGACCTACAGCCGTGCATGATCAAAAGCATACACTTTTATGTCTTTTTGAAGAAACCAACAGAAAACAAATTGTCCGAATACATCAACTAACTGAGGTAAATATTTAAGTATGGCTTAGTAATTTTATACAGTTAGCTCTACATCTGAAATTGTTCAGTCACATAAAACCTTAACTCCATGCTTGAGAAATACAACATGAAACAATAGTCCATTACGTTATAATCGTAAACCAAACGTTTTTCCTGTGTGGGAGGAAAGAGCAAAACTTCACAAACAAAATGATTCATACATTTAAAAAAAGGCTTTTTAACTGATTTGAACTTAAGGTATGATGGTGCACTGGAGGACTTGAAGACTTGCCAGTTGATTTTTATTACCATGTTCTGTCGATTAAGGCAATCACTGCAGCTTAGGCAAAACAAAATGGTCTCTATGCATGAACAGGCAGGGTAAACGGTAAGTTATCACAATCAGAGAGAGCGAGAGAATGGAGTGATGAGCTGCAGGGGGCAGTGGTTTGAACCCTGACTGATTCAGACAGGTATGATTTGAAGTTACAGAGAAGACACGACAGATTGAAACAAACTGTGATTCCCCAAGGGGAGACTCCCCTGAGTGCATTCATACCATCACCTTGAACAGAAATTATGTTCCTATGCTAGAAAGAGTCATGTGCAAATATTTTGCAATATACGCTTTTCGCTCCAAGCGCGCACCGAAGCAGCGTGAGCACGAGGAGAAGAGCTGAACTTGGGTTACAGGAAATGGAGTTAGCCAGGCTAATGAAAGTCTACCTCCAAAGCTGTATAGTTACACATTGCCTCTATTGTTCTTTTACAGTTATCTTGTACAGTTAAGTTAGAAATGTATTCTAAGTGAAACCAGTGGTTTAAACTCAACAACGTAAACAGCGCTCGTAACAGGTGCATTCAAACAAACTGAAGATATCGATCGGCGTAACAGGACCAGAGAAGAGCTGGAATCCAAGTGAAAACACCTTTGTGGATGGACCATAAAACAGGTGCTACTGAATGATAGCAGCTAGGCTAGTCTTGTTCTGGAGTTAAAAGCTTTGCACACTTTCCTCGTATTGGAATGAATATTGACTTGTGAAAATATTGGTGTAAATACAGAGGAACTGCAGAGTTCAGCGCATGTCTGGAAGCAGCTTAAGAGTAAGACAGAGTAATTGAAACTACATTTCTCTCTCTTTTTTACGTTTTAATGTCGGCAAATTCATAAACTCATGCATTAAACTAATATTCCCTCTCAGTGGTTTATAAATCCAGGATTATTTTCAGCACTTCAACACTTTGAGCCCACCATCTTCTTTTGAGATGGAAGAAAGAAAAATAGTAAAATACTCACTTTTAGCTTAAAAAAGTAGATCATATTTATATACTTGGCACATTACTGAAAGTTAAGAGGTGGTAAAAAGTTATACATTTGTAACTTAACTTCAATGTTTTCTAGTTTCCCAGGTAACATTAAGTTTACTCAGGTGTGCAACATAATCCTTATTTACCATGGACATAAATAATTATGGCTTCACCTTTTCATCCCAGATCACTTTCATGGATGCACATGTTATGCATCATTTATTATAAGTATTAGTATTACATTCTTATTCAGTATCAGCCGTTAAGTCTGTGTTTAGAGATTAAACTTGGCTTGAATTAAAATGATGAATGTATTGTTTTCTCTCTCCTTTTCTTTCTGCAGGGCCTATATGAGTGTGAAAGAACTGAAGGAGGAGCTTCTCCTGAGCGGAACCGACACACTCAATGTTTTCTTTGCCAGCAACTCAGTGCGTGAAGAACTGGCAGGAGCTGCAACCTGGCCGTGGGCAAAGGAGGCTCTAACCCATCAAGGTGAGTAGATTAACATCAAATTATATTAACATACATGTCAGAATATGTTTCTTGCTTCTCTCTCTTCTGCTTGTGTAAGGTTTTCTAATTGTCCCCTGCTTCCCCTTTCTTATTACCTCCATTTTCAAGTTATACCATTCTACCCTTCCAATTTCTCCATGTCCTTATTTACCATGTGCCTTTTTCTCTTTATTTCTTTTATCCATCCCTTCTTCTCCGCCTTTGCCCTCCACCCTTTTGTTGTTGGTATCCAAATAAGATGGGGAGAGGAAATTACGCTGGGAGAGATTTTCCCGGCACGTTGCCTCTTTCCATTTCCAATCATTAGGCCCCTTTTCACTGGAGAAGTCTAATCAGCACAACAACAACCAAACAAACAAATGGCAGTGTGGGCTCTGGACCACTGTTGCCACCCATGCCCACTTACCAGCTGTTCTTTATTTATGTAGGCCGTCCACTTGTTTCTTCTTGTGCCAGTACAGAGAAGTGAATGGACCTCCAGAGGAAGTATCTTTTGAAGAAAATGCTCTGGTGAAAGAATCCACTGACCTTGCAAGAAACAAAACGAGTTGATGTAGAGGAACATGATGATAATGAAACAATTTAAAACTAAACAGAGCCTTTTTACACAAGGTCAAATACACACATTAGTGGTGTATGGAATGGTATGTGAGGTACATACAACCCCCTCACAACCCTCAAAAGAAAAATATGATAATTAAATTTCAATTGGATTTTTCTGCTTCTTTTAGTTTTTTTCTATATGTGGAATGTAATACAGCTATTTAAGCTGTTTGATTCAATGAAAATAAATGTTAGCTGTAGCCATAACAAGCAAAACCCAGGTGAAGCTATATGTTCACAATACACCCACCAAATTAGCTTGCACGGATTAATTTCAGGTGTCTTCCAATTACATCCTTTTTATAATTTCATAAAATAAGAAAAAAAAAAAAAAAAAATGTATTACTACAATTGCTGTTCGGTTTCATTTCTATGCAGATGTCTCCTCAAATCTTAAGCACTTTCTGATTTATTTGATGTAAATTGGAGAAACAGTTTTTTTTTCAAAACCCATTTTTTCAGTGTTTATATATTTGCTCAAGCCACCACTGGAGGAAGTGGACGTCTCAGAAAAGGGTCTTTGTTTATTGTGTCCAGCAGAGGGAGGTACCCTGAGGCCACCAGAGCTTTTTACTCTACAATACAAACATCTGTTGTTGTTGTTCCCTCAGAATGAAAAAAACCTAATAACTTACTTATTTATTTTATTCTGTAAATTTATGGATGAGAGGTAGCTACTAATTCATTCAAACAGTGTTTCACTTTGTTGCTACCAGTTATTTGTCTGAGTAGAGGTTTGAAATGACACTGATGAATTCATTTCTCGACTGAATGTCTCCCACATGACATTTGAGTTTCCTAGCATCTGTGCCTGTTTTAAAACAGGGTAGTGGATGACAGGTCGTCTCTGGAAGCCCTGTTTAGTGTCTACATATTCAATGTCTTCATCTTTCAATGTCCTCACCACTGACAAAACTGTTTCATATTAGGAAACCAATGACTGTCATGTCTTTTCTCCATCCTGTGATTATCAACATGTTGTTACTTACAGTATATCACCACTCAAAGGCCTTATTGCAAGCATTCACCATAACCCACAAACCTTAACTAATTTTAAAACTACTCTGTTAGATGTACTTTGATATAGTCTTTAATTTTCTAATCAACTTTGTAATTGCTTTTAAAGTACAATTTTTTTTCAAAATCTTTTTCAAAATACACTTCAAATTTAGAAATATGTCCAAAAATATATAAACATGCATTGTTAAGAAACTATAATCTTTTAAGAGCATATTAGTGCACAGATTTAAAAATGCACTTCAGAATCATTCTCATCATTATTACAACAGCAATGCTTACGGAAACATATAAAACTGGATTTTTCCAAAGTATTCTTCCATTCAATCTGCCAGTCTGCCTGTTAAAGCAATGTTTTCCATGTTGTGTCCACCAGTCATGATCAGGAAGGAAGTCTGATTCTCCCTCTGATCACTCATTATAATCTGTTCGTATGAATCCAGTCTGTCATCCACACCGCGCCAACTGTGGATCACCCAGAGTTCATTACTCAGCTCTTACAATATGATGAAGTGAAAGTGGTATTTCTTGTAGTATATAAGACAATGCAGTTCCTTTTGTACATGGACGTGGCTAGGTTATCAGTTATTAGGTATATGAGATGAAATAGTACATACAAGAGTTCTGCAGAGCACAAATGTTCCATATCCAACCATAACAACCCGACTGGATCCTTTTTCTTTTTTGCTTTAAAGTTCTCAAGTTTACTTCATTGCTTATTAAATTCAATATTGCAGTGTTTAGTCTTTTTTTTATTTGGTGGTCTGTTTCTGTTTTGAAAATCCCAGCTGTAGTAGATGATGTGGCGGAGTAGTGCCCCCCAACTCCAAGTCAGTGTAAGAATCTGGACTTTAACAACAATGCCACATTTTTTGTGGCAATTTGTTTTGTCCAAGAACAAATCTAATCAAAAACAACATGGGTGATAGATCTGAACAACATGTCTCGTTTTTAGAGACAGAACAGTGGCTGAACCTGGTGTGAATTTACTGTTATTCATTGTCTAACCAAAGTAAACTGAACCTGTTCACCTGCAAGTCTCCACAAATGGTGAAATCAAATAAGAAGACACTGCAATAAATACAGAAATATCTTGATAATGAGAGTAATACAAGTTGACTGTTGCCTGTTACGTTACAAAGACTCACAGATATTTTTCTCCTGTATTAACTGATTGATTCACCAAAACAAATAGAAAATCTGGATAGTAACAGTAGAATGACCTGGGTTACTTGTTGTTGCCAGGTGGGATGGTGCTGAACCCGTCTTACTTCGGCACTGCGGGCCACCACAACACCATGATCCATGAGATGGGACACATCTTTGGCCTGTATCACGTCTTCAAAGGGGTGAGCGAGCGGGACTCCTGTGATGACCCATGTCAGGTAATATTGTTAAAGTTAGCTTTTCTTGATGATATTTATTGTGTTTTTTAATAAACGGGAAGGAATTATTTATGAAACATAACTTATATCTTCTATTAATTGTTTAACTGTTAATTGCCAGTATACAAGCGTGGGATATGCTTTACAATAACTGTTTTTTAAGTCCTTACGATGACAAGTGTGATGACAAAAAATAAGTGGGAATTGTCAGTGGGCTTCTTCATCAGCTGTGTGTAAAATGTGGACAAACCAACCTGGACAGAGCTTTTCACTCTTCTGTTCATTTGCTAGTAGCTGAATCACATGTACTTTCAGGAGACCACCCCGTCCATGGAGACTGGAGATCTATGTGCGGACACTGCCCCAACGCCCAAATCCAAAGCCTGCCACGATCCTGGAGCCGTTAACGATACCTGCGGAGTCACAACGTACCAGGACACACCTTACAGCAACTACATGAGCTACACAGGTACAGAGGATGAACATTCCCAACTTTGCCTACTTGCATACTCGAAGCGTAATGCCAACATGTTGAGATTAATTACCGAGCCACAGAAGAGGATGCCAATCACATGGCACTGTAGAATGTTAGAAAAGTCATGCAACATGTAAGAGACTTGACTTTATTGTGTCTTCTATCTAATAAGAAACAGTTTTTTGTGTAAGAGGAAATTCAAAACACATGGTTTTTGATTACAGTAGCAGTTTGTCTTTAATCTCTGCCATTGGTCTTTTAAAATGGGACAGATGTGCACTTACATAAAAAGTAACAGCTACCTCTTGACATTTCCAATAAACTGCCACACAAATCCTGAGCATTTACAAGATTTATCCTGTCTAGCTTACAAATGGACACATAAATTAGGATCAATGGATTGAAAACACAACAACATCCATTGAAACCTAAAAATAACTTGCACTCTAACGTACTTACCATAATAATAACCGTAACATTAAAATAGTAATCAACTTTGTTCCCCAAATAGCATTACAACTAATTATATTATTTATCAGTGTTTTCACGTTATGTTTCTGCTTTCAACCTTTTCAATGAATGCATATTTATCTGAATGGACCTGCACTGACATTAGATTGAGATTGTTTTGGTATTTTCTCTTCAAAATAACTCTTGAACTGTTGGACCTGACTATCTCCTGGTTTATTTATCATTGCTGCTATCTCCATTCCTTGTTATTTCTAACCAATGGGATTAGCTCTGCATTTACTGCTTGAACCTGATCAATGAGGATTAAAAGGGATTTTTGTTTCTGTCATTGCATCACATCAGATGACAACTGCACGAACCATTTCACTCCCAACCAAGTGGCAAGGATGCACTGTTATCTCGACCTGGTTTACCAGAAGTGGCTGATGGATCGTCAACCTGCCCCCATCCCTCTGGCCCCCATAGTGGCCGACCAGAGCCCAGATTCTGTCTCGCTCTATTGGCTGCCACCTATAAGGGGACCACTTTATCAAAGGTACGATTGCTTGAGCTAATGAAGTATGACCATATTTCCAGATAGTACAAGTGGGCAAAGCTTCACCGACCTGTAAATAGCTCCCCTGTGCACGAAGCTGTGGCTCAGAAGTTAGGATAATCCATTGATAGTGATGAAAAAGGCCTTGTTGGCCCAGTAACATCATCAGATGAAGTTGTGGCTGCAGCCTTTTCTGGGTTTCCTCTTGCTTTGTCCATATTACAAAGCAAGTAGGTCTAACATAAATGTAGTTCTCATATTAAGGGACATATTTACCTTATTGACAAGTGGCAGACAAAACATCTGATATTTCAAAATCAGTGACTCTTTTTGTTTTTCCTAGCTCCTCATTCCACACGTCTGTTATCAACTGCGGAGACTGTGAGAAAGATGGCGGCTTCCACCAGTACGCCTCCGAGGCCTCCTCACCTCGTATCTGTGACACATCAGGCTACTGGACACCCGAGGAGGCAGTTGGTCAGTCACAAATTACTCTTTGCGTGTGTATGTTTGTTTGTGTGTCTTCTTTTACTATACGTGTGTTAACTTGCTGCACCACTCTTACAGATTTTTGTTTACTTTACTGATACTGAATGCAGCCCTGCTCCAAATCCGTGTGAACATAAACCAAACTGAATCGGAGAGATTGTCGGAGCTGCACGCAAATCCGCAGCTAAATTATCAACACTTTGAGTTAGATTTTCATTACTGGAATTCATTCAAACAAACAATGGCCAAGTTGAACCTAAAATTGATACTCTACTGGTGAGGAGGGAAATTGTTGTTTTCATTCATCTTTCCTCCTAAAATCTACATTTGACTCAGTTGATTTCTTCCCCTGATACAGTCAATAATTATTGACAGGGAGGAATGTGGCAGTTTCAGGTTTGAGTGTGTGTCCTTGATTTCTCTTGTTTCTACAGAGCAGATCAAAACCCCCACCCACCCACCCGCTCTCTCACACACACACGCACACACACACAGAAACACACACACACTCTTCCCTGTAAATTTCAGGTGCGTGCAAGGCTAATGGCTCCTGGAAGAGGAAAAAGGCAGAAAATCATTAAACGATAATTGCCCTCAGCTACAGACCTCTTTCTGTCTCTGTCTTGTTTTAGCCAAGGCGAGAACAAGGATTATTAGGCAAAGTGTCTACTCTGGGTAATGTTTGGTTGCTGTTCAAACACTGAACCTCCGTCATAAACAAAAATGCCAGAAAAAAGTGTATCCTGCAGTACTGTACTTTGAAACATTGCACTCCATCATTACGCACATGGTCCTTGTTATTCCAATCAGAGTTTCCTCTGACATGACATCTAGGGTGAGGGGGAAAGAACATGAGGGAAACGAGGAAGACAAACATAAAGAAAATACAGGAAGAATGGAGAAATGAATGTAGAAACACAACAACACTTTCTTTTTCATCAATGGAAACTCTACCCAAATATGTGGAAATCCTCTGCTGGAATTTATGCTTTGAAAACAAGCAGCGAGGAGGAACAGGGGGATTACGGCTCCCTCTCTTTCGCTGCGGGATCATAATGATGATAAAGAGTCAATTACAGTCTTACTCTAAACAGTGGTATGCACATAGCTGAGGAGACAGCCAGTCTGCTGGCTTCCCTGGCTCCTTTTTCACTCGTTCCCACTTCTAAAGGCGAGGATGCACGGGGGTCATTTTATCAGCCAACAGAGATGGGCAACATCGCCTTCAGCAGGGAAAGGGGAATTAGCACAAATTCAATGTGGATATCGTAGCTGGCAACAAAAGACAAGGGGTTAATGACAAAACACTGTTGGCTAAAACTGTTGGCAAAAATGCCTGTTTACGTCTCCTTAAAATGTTGCTTGTGCCAACCTTGACTGGTTTGAGTCAGTTTCCAGGCTGAGGGAAAACACCAAACTGTTTCAGGAGTCAGAGCTCCTGTTGAGAGGAATTAAATTGGTTTATGTGCTACACGGAGCCTAAATGCAGGTTATAATTTCAAATGAGAACATTGAAGGAAGGCGTTTAATTGTGCATCGTGCTGTTCATTGTACTGCAGTTTGCAGAGTTCAGAGAGGGAGAGGATGAAAGGCAGTCAAGTCCATACCTGTATGCATGAAAATCTTATATCATATTTATAAGCTGATTGGATGAAGATGGAAATAATACCTGTGGAAAGGAAGTGGTGGAAAAGAGTCGAGGCTGCAGCAAAAATAACTATCTATGTAAAGTAAGTAGTATAGGAGGAAGAAAGTACAACCAAGAGAAATATGAGAATTAAAGCTGAGAGAGTTTGTAGAAAACCACATCTACTGAGACATTATTTATTTATTATTATGTTGCATTAAAAGCATACAGAGCTGGGTTCATAAATATTATTATTATTATAATAACTATTCTGTTAAGCTATCGACAAAATCATCAGACCCAAGGTTACAACTTTTCTCAATAAAAGTTCTGTAATACGGCTTGATACAAAGCATTGAGCAAAAACAAAATATACTTTACTATGAAGACAAATGCCTAAAGAGGAATGGATTCTATGAATGTTGTCATGATGAAGATCAGCAGCCCTTGACACCCATGAATGTCTGTGTCAGTCTGATATGATGAAATAAGAAAAGTCAAATAATCAAAATGATCGATTTAGATGCTGTAGTTTATCAGAGGACGGAGAAGAGGGCGTGTTCAACTTGGTCTACAAACTGAAGGCTTGCCCCCACTGACTGCTACAGAGTGCTGGTCATCTGTTTATTAAATATTTATTAATATTGATCATCAATGAAGTCATTATAAGTGAACATGCAATACTTATATTAAAAAATATGAATAAATATAATGGAACAAAAATGAATATAGTGTAATAATATAGATATAGTGTGAGGATATATACATGGAAATTGTTTGCAGATAAGCTTTCGAATTGCACAGACAGGCATTAATATTGCACAGTTGATGAGTTAACCAGAGTTAAAGTGCAGTCCATAATAGGTGCATGTGGTTTATTGGGAGCAGAGCTGGTTGGTGCAGTCTTACTGCTGCAGGAAGGAACGACCTGCGATACCTCTACTATACCGACACCTTGGGTGGATCAGTCTGTTTTTGAAGATCTATTCAGAATATAGCCATGTGAGGGGCAGTGGCTTAAGAAAAAAAACACACTGTTACCTTCTAAACTGGTTATGGCAAACAATTACATTTTTACACGTGCTGTTAGACAGAGAGCAACATCATAAAAACAGGTTTGTACCTCGAAATTAGACTGATGAGAGCAGGCTGTGGGCAGGAAAACAAAATAATAACAATAAGAATCCAAAACAGATTAAAGTGCTCTGTGAATTGAAAATACCAATTAGTGAAGCTGTATTTAGAAAACGTGTGACTTTAATGGACAATTTTATATGTTAACTGCACCAAAAAAAGGTTTCCTGAATTTCATGAAATTAACGAGCACATTCGCTCAGTGAGAGGTAAATTGATGAGGATGGGCTTTGTACCCGACTACACCAGCCCATGTTACAGTGCACCCATAAGACGTAGCAGGAACTGCCAATCTGTGCCAGTACTTTTATGAACATGTTTTACCAGCCCTCCTTTACAGTTTCACTCCAGTGGTGCCAAATCCCACCTCTGATTTTACTGTATGTCCATAAGCTGTTACAAGCAGATTGAATCTGCTCCGCGAAGGCCGTGCTTTCCGTTCTCTTTCAATATTGGATGTTAATAATTTATAACCACAATATTTTAATAATGGTGAAAATGTAAGCAGTTAAAATCCCACATCATTTGAAGCATATAGTTATGGTTCTTTGAATCACCTAGCATTTGGAGGATAATCACGGCATCATTTGCATGGCTTTCTTTTCAGTTTTAAAGGCTTTCACACATGCACCACACAATTGTCTGATTGTCTATGTGACATGCTTTCTCACCCACTGGAAAATGCATGTTTGGTTTGTGCAAGGGGTGGCGCCTGAGCTGCAGGAGAAATGCCAAGGACGTCATCAACACGGCCAACAGCACTATTCACACATCGGCTCAATCGGACATTACACGGACTTAGTGCGAGGGCGCTGGGCAGTAAAGTCTGTTTAATGTCCCGCACAACCGATACATTAGCGTTCACACACACAGCCCCTCAGGGTGATGTCGAAAAAAAGGGTCAGGGTTGCAGTTGCATACGTGAGAGCAGCTTTATAGTTTGGCGATTCCTCCACAAATGGCCTAACATAGTGGGTGTAAAATATGTAACACTTCATCAATATGCTGATTTTATTGAACTTTCACCTGGGACACATACAAACCCAGTGATGAAAACACTGCCTTAATGTGATGCCATTGCGCTAATCACTACCACTCTCACAATCAACAACTAATCTCGCCTGGCATAATGGTGTTACAACTGCGTTTTTGGGTGTGGGCCATGCTTTAAGTCAGGGGCAATGACTCATAACATTTTCAACTGGAACATTCTGCTCTTTGTTTAAGTTATAAGTAATACTGGGAAATGTGTTAATTCGGTCACTACTGAATAGGCATGGCAGAGAATGTGGAAACCTATTTCATTGCAGGCAAAAGGCCTAATTGATTTCGTCAAAAACCCAGCTAACCTGTATCATGTCCTGCAGCAGTCATATTCAACTTTTGACCAATTGTTGCAGGTGCACAGAAATAGTTGCGTAGTTCGAGCTGAGCCTAATTCAAACCAGCGAGAAGGTAACAGAACAAAACTAAAAAGAGATTGAAATGAGCAGAACTGTCTTAACATTGGCGGAACTTTGTGAACATTGTGTCTTCATGGACAATCCAGACAATCCCATCAGTTATGGTAAGAAGCTGATCTGAGGTCAGAGTAATACCAGCCGTATGGTACATGATGGATATGTTAACAAATATACCTAGTTTAATGACACACATACATTAGTTAGCAAGTCTGACTTCTCCTTTAGTTATTGTCGACATCTTACATCAAGATTAATGACAGGCTGCCTCACACAGTCACACAGCTTCCATCTTTCATCTGCTCAGTTTAACAGCCTGGCTTGGCCTCTGTTTACCTTGCACCAATTCCCACAAGCGGAAAAAAAAACACGCAAAAACACACAATGTGCAAATGACAGACTGTGCTTCAAACCAAGCCAATAGCCCATGCACTGTAGGTGTGTGTCCAACTGAAATTAAATTTCCTTTTTTTGGCTGCTATAGCATAGATATCTGCTCCGTAAATCACTTGTCTTGTTTTCTCTTTAGAGACACAAAATTTCATGAACCAAAGGGGAGAAATATATTTCATGATGACCCCCCCATAGTTTTTTGATGGAGACAGAGACCTGCGTTTGGTTACAGCCAATGACATCTTGCATAAAGCAGGAACGCCAGCATTCAATGATACGCTGAGCGGCCACAGTGAGCCAGACAGCAGGCTGCCACACAACAAGAGCCACAGACTGTGAATAACAGCCAACATTAGCCCACCTGCCAAAGTCTCCCTCTTATCTAACTTCCAAAAGTGAGCACATCTTGTCCTGCACCTTAGCTTTTGGAAAGGGCAATTTATTCACCGGGGGAAAAATGCACCACTAACCTCAGTTCGCAGGCTACATAGCCAATTAGCTTCGCAGCTGCAGCACCTTAAAATACATATAAACATACCTGCAAATATCACTTCAGTAAATACTGTTGGGTCCTTACCCTTCAATACCACAGACAACACGTGTGCAATCTTCCATTGGCATATAGCGTTAACGCCAGCCATAACTCAGTGTTTACCATTTATTATCTAGACTATGGTGGCTGGCCTTATTCTAATATTTTGAAACATTTGACCCTTCTCGTAATAACATAACTAAGTTTGAGATCTCAAACTTTGCCCTGTTCCTGCATTTTATGCGCTATAATTTATTGCAGGTCTATTTGCCGCATGCTCCCTCGAGCGCTCCTGCTATCGTCCATCAAGTTGTTACCGTCCATGCAGGCAGTCATATTCTCAGCTGCAGTTGTAAACATACACGCAGGTTGCAAAGGCCCATAACACTGGCACAACCAGCTCCTTTCAACCAGGCACCCCATGTTAGGAAAAAAAAGGAGCATTTCTGATATTTCCCCCAGGACCCTTTTTCCTCTGGTTAATAATACAAAACTATTAACAGTGCTTTGAAACATTCACAGGGCTCTATTTTCCTACAGGAGCAATGCCAGCACTAAATAAATGCAGTTTTTTCATACAGTTTTTCTCTGGTGGAAGTCAGTGTGTGCTCCTGTTCTAATCTAATGTGTTTGCCTTTGTGTGGGACAGAGGTTCAGTTGGGCCTGTGTTTATAGTTATTTGGCGGCACAGTTGTGGCTTATGCTCATATAGAAGCATATCCATGTAATAAGTTACACCAATCAATGATCCAATCCTGTTTGCTGCACACAAATACTTACATTTGAAATACATTGTGTCAACTTTATTAATCCCAACAGAACACAGCAGAATCTGGTACAGGTCAAGTTTACAAACCTTACGTGTCCAGACCATGCAAACATGACATAATGTGAAATAACCTGCAATATCAATCCCAGATCTGACTCAACCCTTTCATAAAAGACCTGACCTGAGCCATAACTAAATATAGGCTTCGAGTTTTAGGAAAAATGTCGGGACCCAGTCTACTTTCAGGGCGCACAATGGCAAGAGGTAATACATTATAGAAGTAAATGATAATACACAAATAGTGCATGTAGAGGCAGAAACACCATCCTTCATTTTAGTGGATTGTGATTTCACACTTCACATCCTTTTAAAATTCTTCTTTAGAAACAGCTGCTGCAGCTTTGATGCTTTAATTTGCCATTTCAGTCTCTTGATGACCTTGTAGCAAATTTCGAAAACCACATTTGATATTTGTTTGTTTAAATAGACTTTATAAGAGTTCATCAAACATGTTTATTGTACTTTAAAGAAGTGTTAGGAGATAAAGAACCACAGTGTGATGACCTCTCTCTCAGAAACCTCACTACCTCCGATGCTTCTTTTAAAGGGATAAGACAAGCTTATGGGGTTTGTCCTTATTGAAGTTGGCTGAAGGTGATTCGGTTTCCCTCCACCTAATAATGTATGAGCCTCTCCTCCATGTTGCACCCAGCTACACCTTTCTGTGCCAAATTTACTGGTCATGCTCATTCATTTTTGTGCTTGGACATTTTCCCCAAATACATTAGTTAACACTGCAAAAGGAGACAATTGAATAAGACAGCGGTCGTCCTTGACGGCTGAGCAAGTATCAGATCTATCGGACCAATAGGGATTAAAGGCCTTGCTCAATAGAACAACAGTAGTTGATAAATAGGGAGAGAATTCTAACTGAACTCATCTCATCATTACAGCTGAATCAGGACTGTGAGTGCTCATCATTGATGGTAGTGAATCTCTGTGTTCCCTGTTGCTTTATGTCAAAGGGATGAATGTGGCCATCGAGAGCCCTCACCACCATTAATGCAACCCTTTGTCTGTTTATGTGATGTCACCTAACCCCAGGTCCACCCGATGTGGAGCAGCCCTGTGATCTAAGTCTCCAGGCGTGGAGTCCTGAGCTCAGCCTCTATGACACCAACGTGACGTCCCCTTGCCCCGACACGGAGGGTTGCACCCTTACGCTGCGATTCCTCCACCCCGCTGTTCCACACACACTCACCCTCTGGGTCACCTACGTCTCCTCCGGTAAGTCTAACTCACAATTACCGGACATTATTTCCAAAGTGCATCAAAAGGAGCCTGTGTAAATATAAATTGTAATTTGAAGAAAGTTACAAGATTCCCATCCATATTTTCTAGCAGATATAAAAGCACTATAAGTAAGTTTTTCCAGTAATTATCATAAAATGGACTATTACCAAACCATTTCAAGAAGTGTTTTTTTAATAAAAATACTCAATGTGCACAAACAAAACCCTATAATAAAAGATTGCGGTAAAAGCAACGAAGCAATGCACAGACTGCAAGTGATGAAATTCTCTGCACCCAATAGCCTCCCTTTCAAAACAGCTGCAGAAATCAATGTGCCCCATAGTCCATAAATTTGGACAGACCGGAGTTGGCAACTATTGAGCCCACAGCAGTTGCCTGTGGATCCCACTGCATGATAGAGATGCCTCCTGTCAGATCCATAAAATCTGCTTCTCAACTCTTTCAGCCAAAGATTGACAGATTCATATTGATGGATTTAAATCTCAAGCTTTGTGACTAGATGTTTCTAATGGCAAATATGCTCCAATACACTTTTTAAATTACTATTTATTATATAATAGTACATAATATTTGATATTATAATATCCCATGCCAGTTAGTTCCTTGTCTGTCATCCAGTTTAATCAAATTTACTCACAAAGATTTGGTCTGATACACCAAGAAACAAGGACAATGGATTCAACCCAGTAACAACACCCAGTAATTTAGTGACATGGCCACAAACAATGAGTGAGACTGAGGTGATGTAGAGGAGTCTGCCTCGAACTTACCGCACTGTCTAGGGGTGAGGTTATATAGCATGTGGCCCGTGGAGAATCTTGAGTTGCACGGCCCTGGCTCTGTTGCAGACACTTTCTTTTCTGTAAGAGACAAACTATAATCAACAATGTTGTGTGTGTTTTAGCCTTTTATGTCCTGCTGGATATTTGACTAAATGGCATAAAATAGGGTCTTTCGAACAGATCACGTAGACAGTCCAGTCCACTGACGGCTCATTAATGAAACCCTTTTTTAAAGGGTAATCTCACTTTCGATAGTTTTTGTATTCAGTTATTGTTTTCTGTATCGCTATTAGAGTGATATATTATGATACCGAGCTGTAATAAACTTTATCCAGTAAGCCATGATACACATAGCACTTGGTATTTTCATACGTCTGGCAGATCTAGGTCACCCCTTGCTTGACCTGAAGCTGGGGTGTAGATATTTTAAGACATGATTTCATGGAATCATAACCATCTGGAAAGGGTAGAGCCAAAATCAGACAACCTGAAGTAGTTAAGTATAAGTCTTAAATCTTTCATGTCTTTTATTATGTTATTATTTAGCCAATCAGAATGTTTTCAGGAAAAGCTGCACATCGTTTGTATAAATATTTGAGGAATTGAGCAAAAATATGAAGTTCAAATAATAGTAATCCTTCTCTAATTGCATTTCCTAGACAACCCAGCCATAGCCAACATCGAGCTGATAACAGATATGGGGAACAGCATTAACCTTGGACCGCAGCATGTCTTCTGTGATATGCCCCTCACCTTGCGCCTTAACACCCACAATGCTGCCATCAGCGCCATAAAACTCTGCACCTTTGACGAGAAGATGGAGATCGATGCCGCCATGTTGTCGTCAGGCCCCGGCAGCCCTCTGTGCTCTGGCTGCCTGCCTCTGCTGTACTGGATTCAGCGGCAGCCGCCCTTCAACGGCAAATCCACACCACCTCAGACTCAGCAGACATTCACTGACAGGTAAATGGTCAAGTGTTGGTAAGGACAGAAAAAACAAACAGATTTACTTTCATTAAGTTAAGATTACTTTGGAGTCATGCTTTCAGTGCTACTTTGCAGTGGAGGCACATTTCATTCACTTACCAATGTTATATCAACCCAAAATGTGGTTATAGAAATATTCATCGTCCATAAATCAGGCAAGGATTTGCTCTGCAGGAGGCGACCACAATGCATAACGGGAATTGACAGGTGTTTTTTTTTCTGCCCAAACCACTCAAACATACTCACGACTCCATGACCGGCAAGTTCCAGAGTCTGGTTTTACTCTCAGGTGTAGATGAATATTTACATCATGGATGTGGTGCCAAATACTAATGCTGGCTACCAAGACACACACACACACACGCACACACACACACACACACACACACACACACACACACACACCGACTTGTCAGACATCAGCAGGTCAGAGGAAAATAAAATCCAGGGTCTGTGTGTGGGTGTGTGTGCGTGTGCGTGTGCTACTGTGTGTATGTGTGTGCGTGTGTATGTGTGTGCATGTGTGGCCTCAGATCTACTAATTAACAGATATCTGTCTCAAGTGTTAGGGGATGGAACAGAAAATATTTCCAGCGTGATGACACTGAGCTGTGGCTACTGATCCAAATCTCTTTCAAAAAGCATATTACACTCAGTAAAAAAATATGCACATGTTTTCGGGCTAAGTTGAACCAGTCTGTATCCTGTCCCATGTTGTGGGGTGTCCAAATGATTACCAGTTCCCAAACGTAAAGCCACAAGCCAGTTTATCTCACCAAATACCAGCCCTCACCAAAATCCCCTCAATCCCTCTACTCTATCCCCTGTTATACAACTACTGCACAGAAGCTGATAACAACCTGCCAGGATATGTCAGCTTCGTCACATGATTGCAGATCATTCAAGGCTGATTTCAAGTGTTGTGGCACTCCGAATTTCTGAGAAGCTGCCGCTGTTTTACGGAGCGGGCAGATGTTAGGTGGACACAGCTTCAAAAAACAGTTTATTTTTCAGGGAACACGTCTCCTATGTTACACAAGCTCAAAGTGTCTAAGAGAAGGGAATTAAGTTATGTGGGACTGAGGAGGGCAGAGAGGGGTTGATGTAAGGAGAAACGAGTGTTGGAGAGCAATGAGTTTAGAGGAGGTGGGAGAGGGCGCAAGGGAGGGTGAGATAATGGAGGGAAGAGAAGCACAAAACAGAGGTGTGGGAGGAAAAGAGGTTTAAAGAAAGAAAACGAAACTTAAAGTGGAGGATGAATAGGTGAGGGAAGGAGAAATGGGGGCTGAGGAAAGGTGCAGGGGACAGAAGGAGACGGCAACACAGCAGAGGTGAAGCGAAATAAGCAGAAGCAGAGTTTTTTTCCCCTATGTTTTGAATATGAACCAAATGTGAGCAGCAGAGGCCATAAACACCAGTAACTGCTTGGATCAGGTTCTCAACCATTTCCTCCTGCTGAACCTGCACCATGGTCAGCGCAGGCTGGCTGAGAGGAATACAGACAGGGAAAGATGAGTGAAGACGACAAGGAAGAACGATCAATTAATCAGGAGTCTTTACAATAAAATAGAATGTTTGAAACTACAGTTATTCAGAAACATTTCATATATTTTTGTTAATCAGGTAATCTCTTTTTTAATCTAAAGGATTAAAGGAAATCCTTAAAATTGTCAAACAAATTATCAACCAATAAATAGAGTTTTCTCTATAAATGAAACAACACATAAGCTGAAAAAACAAATCATCATTTTGGCTTCAATCATTCTAATTAGGGGCACGTTATGCGAGATGACAACTAGTTTGTCTTATTATATGAGAAATCTGATGCTTATTGTTCTCCCCATGAAGGTGGAGTGAAACAGCATTGACAGAGTCTGTTTTCTCATTGATATGTCTCCCCTTACCACAACTCAAAACTAACTTTACCAATAACCCAATCCAGTTGTGTTCTGCAGTGTTTGACCTGACCCAAACAGCAGCCTTCTTAAATTATTTGAGTATTGAGAAAACAGCGCCCATTTTCACTCAATCTCTCCTGGAAGACGCTCATGGTGTTGCACAAATAGGTAAAAAAGGGATCAAGAGAACAGAGTTCAAACCTCTGCACAGCTGGCCAATTACTGCGTGAAGAGGGTGTGAATGTCAGATTGAGGCTCTTTAGTTTAGAAAGTTACGTAAGCTTGAAGTCATCTGAACTTCTGACAAACACTTCAAATGGTGCATATACTGGGCTCTGTAATCTAAAGGGGTTGGTTCGAATCAAGTGGGGGTCAGACGGCCACACTGCACATCAAACCATCTCAGCCACTTTTCTGGCACTGACTAGCATTTGTACTTAATTCAGCATTAAAGGGGAATTTCCGTATTTTTCAACCTGGGACCAATGTTTTTAAATGTTGTTGTGTTGAGAAGTAGTACTAACAAAAACTTTTGGAATCAGTCCTGGACATCGTCTAATTGCAGCAGTTGCTACAATGTAATCTTATGGGGCTATTATGACAGTCCATGAAATATCCACTAAAAGGGCCAAGTAAATAGGGACGAACATCAAAGTCAAATACTTAAAGGTTCAGTGTGTAGAATTTAGTGACATCTAGTGGTGAAGCTCCATATTGCAGCTAAATACCCCTCACCTCACCCTCCCCTTCCAAACATGAAAGAGAACCTGTGGAAACCTTCCATTGTTATAAAAACTCAAAAGGTGTTTAGTTTGTCCATTCTGGACTACTGTAAAAAACATGGTGGCCTCTGTAGAGAGGACCCACTCCTAATGTTAATATAAAGTATTTAAATATAGAGGGCTCATTCTAGGGTTAAGAAAACAACAATTCATACAATTTAGATGATTACACACGTGAAAACATCACTAGGATTATTTTAGATAACATTTTTGCCATTATATCCCTTTCACCTAAAGCTTACACACTGAACCTATAATTGACATATTCCACATCAGAAAGAAATTCTGCCATAATAGTTTCTCTTAGTGAAATCCAATTCTCTCCAACTCTCACTCATGTTTCCATTGACCCAGAAAAAAAAGCTTTAAGTAGACATTTCGTGGACTGTCGCAGTTGCCCCACAAGATTACATTGTAGCCACTGCTGCCATGTTGCAGATAACTGGGGAGATGATCTACTGGACCGACTTCAAAAGGTTTTCTAAGTACCATTCATTTATACAACCACATACACAAACACGGAGGAGATAAAGTATACTTGTGTTGAACTTCTAACTGAAGCTCTTTTTTTTATACAATCTTATAATAATAATAATTTACTCTATCACACACTCTTTGGTGTGTGTGTGTGTGTGTGTGTGTGTGTCTGAGTTCAACACCATGAATGTGTTTGAAGAAAGGCATGTCTCAAAGCTTGTGCCATTATCCCCATTTTTAGATTTGTAGATGTCCATCTTGTTCATTTCTTTGACAGCCCCCCTTAAGCTCTGGCATTTTGGAGCAGCTATAAACACCCTTCAGATGTGGTTGCACAAGATTTTGTACGAACTTGCTTGTTACCTGGCCTTGAGATATTATTTGTGTTGCCTTGTTGCCAAAGCATATTTTTTTCTTTGGATACACGCCACATAAACTGGTATTTAACTAACTATTTATGCTTTACTGATAATGAAGATAAAATGAAAAGTAAATTGCATTCATGCAGCTCTTCTGGAAACAATTCAAATTTAGTTTATAGTTGAAGAGGAAATTAAACATGGAATTAAGAAGTGCAAGTGCAAGGTACAGTCTGTGAGAGTCGAGAGCGAGAGAGAAAAGGAACTGTGTCACATGGCTAAAGAAAATAGCCAAATATAGCTACAGTACAGATAAATAGGGAAAGAGATGGTGTTTTTCAAACTATTCATTTCCTTCTCTGATCCATAATTAATAAAGGAAATCTGTGGATACTGAATGATTTCTTCTTCTCACGGTTAAAGTTTATACAAGAAGCAGTAGCTCTGTTCTGAGAAAACAGGGAGGATATTCTTTATTTTAGACACAACCCACCGGAACAGATCAATAGTTCCTGACACCGGAGCAATGGTATCGTTACACTCACTTCCTGCCGTGGGGCTTTAAGGTCACCGGATACTGCAAGGTTACAGATAGAAGCCACTGGGACTTAAAGCTCCACTTTAGTTACTCGATCCCAAGAGCCATTGTTTGTAGAATCCAGTAGGATTGCCGTTGCATTGACTCGTCGAGGGCCCTACAGTAAATGCAATGCTTCAACAGTACATTGGACGAAGAAAGTAATGTTGCTAACCCTAACCCTGTAAGATTTAGGTTAAAGGGATTCATTGGCATAAATTGAACACAAAATAATCCTAGTGATGTTTTCACGTGTTTCTTCTAAATTGTACGAATTGTTGTTTTCTTAACCCTAGAATGAGCCCTTTATATTTAAGTACTTTATATTCACATCAGGAGCCGGTCCTATCTACAGAGGCCACCATGTTTTTTTACAGTAGCCCAGACCGGACAAACTAAACATCTTTTGAGTTTTTATAACAACTGAAGGTTACCACAGCTTCTCTTTCATGCTTGGACTGGGAGGGTGAGATGGGGGGTATTCAGCTGCAACATGCAACTTTACCATTAGAGGTCACTAAATTTTACACACTGAACCTTTAACACACACTTAACCACACTGGCAAAAATAGCCACAATAATTCTAAGTTTGTCATGTTTTGAATGAGTGACTTGTATTGATCTATATGCTTTCAAAGATTTTATGATATGTTTGTACTACAGAGCAGAAAAATAGTCTTTACTACTCTTTGGACTCCTCTCCTCTCCAGTACTGTACAGCAAGGAGTCAAGTACCAGTACACAATCCAGGTGGAAGCAGAAGGTCTTCTCAGCGATACCTCCCCACCTCTCCTCTACACTCATGGGCAGTCCTACTGTGGAGACGGCCTCATACAGGGGTCTGTGGACACATTAACATGATTAATGATGAACAATTATTCTTTCAAAACAGAGACTATCTGATATTGGTGTTGACGATGTTCTTCTTCTAGGACAGAAGAGTGTGATGACAGTAATCTCCTGGATGGGGATGGCTGCTCTAAGAAATGTAACAAGGAGATGGGCTTCAAATGTAATGGTGAGTGAATTTCATTTACTGCAGGGTGAAAAGTCTGAAAGCTTGTTGAGCTGTTTGGTTTCTTTCAAAACAATGGTGACAATTTATTTGTTTTGTCATACATTAAACCCACCAAATCACTCTTAAATGTAAAACATGAATACCGTTTAAACTTATAGTGTAAAAGCAAAGTTACTAAATGGCAATGCGCATGCAGCAGCATTAGAAAAAAAAAATCTAACAAATCAAATTTAATTTACAAGACATAAAAGCTTCTGGCTTGAACTGAGTCCACAAACCAGTAATGTAACATCACAGCAGCATAAGAGAAAACAGATGAGCTGAATGGTAAGAAGTGAGTTTTTGGTTTGCTAAGTCACAAGTCTTGTTCAGAAATGTGAAGTATTTTAACATTAGGCTGGCAAAGAAACACCAGAGAAAAAACAATTTTCAACAGCAAAGTACACAGTTGAGTCTCAAAACATATGCCAGACATGTTTCTTTAATTGAATAAGCTTCGGCTTTTATAAGATTTCAGGGAATCGATTGTGATCTTGGGAATATTGATAAGTGAAGTTGATTGATTTCTTATCGAAGATCATGTTGTGGTTTGAGATTAGATGCTGTGAGCTCACAATAACAGTTGTGTTTTAGACATTGTTGCCATTTTTCATCTTGTTGATATCTAAAGTAAATAGTCGTTTTTTTTATTATCAAATCAAATCTGCAACAACTGGCCAGGTCTCCCCAGCGAGAAAGATTATATCCAACTGTAAAAATTTAAAAAATATAAAAAGTTTAGTCACGCATTTCCAGACCTATCTGGACACTTTGTTTTAGTGCTTTATCACTCGAGCATCCAATACTTCTTAAGTCTCAGATACAGTTTATAGTCGAAGTAAAATAACAATGTAATTTTAATGATCAATCATCTATCACCTTGATGCCGGTCAATCAAACAAAGTCTCTGTTTTGGTTGATGGTGAGGATGTTCGCTCGCATCTACTTTCATTTTCATTACAGTAATAACAAGGGTTTTCTCTTGTTACTTGAAGTACCTTAATGTGATTGGAGGTTGTCTTGTATTTCTGATGGCCAGAGTCAGATCCTTCAAGGGAAGTGAGGGGGGTTAAGAGCTGGCCCAGGTTAACCGTGGTGAGGTTTAGTCAAGAATGTATGATTTGTTGTTATAATTAACAACCAGAGATTTATGTAAAGATAAGGAAGATGAAGAATCATTTCATTGGTTGTACAGTGAGTTTCAGGATTTATTTTTTACGTGAGGTTTTTGCTTCTAGATAAACAAGAGGCATTTGCAGTAGACGTGTCCCTGGATCAAACTGATAGATACAGTTTTTTTTTTTTTTCTAACTTAGTAACTTTCCACTTTCTGTGCTCACTTTCCTGTGAGTATACAAAACCAGTAACTGCTGTTTAGTAAGAGGCAGTAAAGGTTTAAAAACATCCAAATGTTCATGTTCCTTTTGATATTATTCAGATATATCCTTCTCAACCGCAAGACAAGGGTTGAACGTTGTCCTGCTAACCCTCGACCAAAATCATGCAGCGTAACATGGCAGACGACAAAAAAAGACGCCACAGAGAGTTCACCCATCGTTGTAAATCCACCACAGGACGACAATAAATTGTGTCTGCACCCTTTTCTCAGTCTGAAGCATGCAACCAAGCCACAACAGAAGACTGACAGCACAACATGGAAGGGAGTTTACCCAAAGTACAGCATCATTAGCAGAAGGGGGAAGACTCTGCCTCTGTCAACATGTGTTTTTGGACCTTAATATGAGGTAAACACGTTTAAATATGCATTGTCTTGCAGCAAAGCCAGAAAGAGAGCATTGAGAGCATAAAGCTCATGCATTATTTCATAATGCCACAGTCATAATTAGCTGTTTACTCGTGAATACTTGCTCACGTTCTTATTTTCACTGACACACACTGAAGATTGCGTTGTATTGTGATGGTTGCCCTAATAGGCTGACACTGGCACGTCCAACGCGTCCATCCAAGTCCCCAAATGTCTCTGTTTCTCATTGAGAGACTTGGACCAGCGGAGAGCAGGCATTAGCCACATTGACACAAGGAATCAGCTCTGCTGTTGTGGTATGTGGTGTTCCTCCACAGACTTAAAATTCATCCCCCATATAAAGGAATGTTTGCCCAAAAAGCTCCTCAGTTGCCAGAAGCTAAGTTGAATAAGTTTGGCTTTGATAATATCCAACTTTTTAGTGATTTTATTAAAAAATCCATGATATTACTAAAAGATAGGACAAGTCCGTTGATATAAAGTGGTACATTACTTTGATTTGCTTCCCTTGTTTTGACTTTTAGGCCAACGGCAGCTGTGTGGTATATGTTTGGTGTAAGGGTTTGTGTTACGTGAGTTTGTGGCACTAAAATGTCCATCATTTAGTCAATTTATTTGTCAGGGCTAGCCATTGTGTGACTGATGCTATTACATCTCTTGAAACGATGAAAAACATCAGATAAACAATTTGGCCCCAAATATTTTTTTACTAATTGGGAACCAATTATTCAGTTGTTGTTGAAGCCGTAGACAAAACATTTGTGTAGCTCTTCTTGCCATGTTTGCTTGACCCATTTAGCTCCAACTACTTGCTGAACTGCCTTGCTCTGGATTTTGTTGGGTTTATAGTAGTTTAAAATAGTTTACTGTTGTTCTGCAGTTATAACACAAAGATATTCTTACAGTCAGCTTGCCATGGACAAGCTGCTTTGGTTGTTAAGAAATCCTGCTTTCACCTTGTTTTTTTAAAGATTATACAGATTTCCAAGTAAAATGTTTTACTGCCTGATTAAATGAAGGTTAAATTGCACAACATGATTAACGCATGCAGACCTTTAATAAAACACAGATGTCCCTAATACATAAGTCAAAGTTTATCAATCGGTCCAATTTTGTAAAGTTTAAAGAAAAACTGAACTGGAATTAAAAAGACTTAATTATTTTCACAGGTGTCGTCAAAGCAGGGGTGGGGTATTTGGAGAGTTCGCTTCCTTTAGTATTGCCAAATGAACTTAGTATGACAATATGGCGTCTCTGCCTCATTTACATTTTATCAGAAACATGTTGCCGTCAACAAATTGAAGACAATTGTGCAGCCCTTTGTGACACAGCTCTGTTTCTGTCTAACTTCTGCAGATGTCCACATTTTCCATGAGGCCAAACGGAAGTGTTTTCCAGCCTTTTCACGAAGAGCTGCTGCTTTACAAGATATTGATCAGCTTATGATTCCCACTCTGCTGTTGCACATTATGTCAACATCGATTTGATCTACTGCACATAGATATTAATTGCTCATAGCTCAGGTACGACTGTGTTACAGGAAGTATAATCTGACTTACATCAAATACAACCTGAATATATCCTGTAAAATTCAACATATTTTTTACTTTGAAATATAAATGAGCACATCTTTGTTATTTTGATTTTGTCAAATTTTACGTTATTCGTTGGGGTCCTTTATTTATTGTGTGTTACTTCTATTTCTTTACCATTCTTTTAAAGCATCACCACAACAGATAGAGCTATGCTTTAAGATAACTTAAAACAATAATATTAACAACGTGTAACCACACAAGTACATTAAATCATGAAAGTTCCATGTTGACCTTTGAAATATCTCTATTCGGACAAAAGAAAAAATCTATAACATGTTCATACTTTAGCTTTCTCTATGTCCATTAATGAAGAATGCTGAGATGTGGTTGAATGCTTTGCAAAAAGATAGTAAGTTGACCTTGTTTGTCAAACCACATGAGGGGCTCTTAACATACAGTATCTCCACGAACAGCCTCCTCAGCTGTGGGGCAAGCGTTTACGTATCGGTATGAAACACACTGCATATACTCATACTTTCTCATTCTCTATTGTTAACTCTTCAACTATTAGAAAAAGTCATAAAGTGTATGGCGCTGCTATTTTGTTGTTATTCTGGTCCTGATCTCAGGTCTCCTAGGTGATGGCTTTGTTTTGTTTCACCCCTTGCTTCATCTTGAGAGTTGATAAATTCGAGATTTATTAGCAGACACAATAATAGTTAAACCAATGTTCTTCTGTCTGTACTCAGGTTTTCGATCAGACATGAAATAAGTTTTGAGCACTGCTTTGACAGTTCTTATTAATACATAGAGCTGCTGTTGTCACCTGGTGACATACAGTGTAGACACACATGGCCCATCGAGGAGCTTTTGGGATCAAACTAGCTGCCAAGACACATTTGAGGTCCTCTTTGGTTCTCTCTGCCTATTGAGATTACAAAATTGCTGTGATCTTAAATAATTAATCAAGTCAGAGTTCATTGCTTTCTATTATTTACAGCGTGTTGACAGGCCAGAGAGACAGATACGGTTGAGTTGATGTGGCTGACATTAAAAGTGGCCAATGAAAATACAGAATAGACTTGCTCTGGTTTGGTTCACTGACAAATATATTTGGAGGGGAGTTAACAGTGGGGGATGAGTGTGTTTCCCTGCCAGATTAAGAAACCAGGCTTTATATTCTTTCATAAATCCTCCTCTCTCGCTCTCCTCTCCATCTGCCAAGGTGAACCCAGTCAGTGTTATGTGTTTGACGGTGACGGGGTATGTGAGGACTTTGAGCGGGGCTCCAGTGTTCAGGACTGTGGTTACTTCACGCCCCTGGGCTACACGGACCAATGGGCCTCCACTGCTTCTGCCTCTCACCAGGACCCCAACCGCTGTCCTGCCCACGCTGCCACCGGGGAGCCATCACTTAACAAGGTATTACAAAGGTCTAGTATAACCCACAGGGAACATTAAAGACCGAGATGATGATGATGAACTCCTTGTGGAGGCAATGGTGCAAATCATCAGCTCAATGTTCGCAGCTGGATGCGTTCCTACAAAACTTTGACTTAATCCCTGTAAATTCTCCAACTCTTGACCAACTAGCTAAATCCTCACCTGCAGAGGAGGAGAGCGAAAGCTTCTGTTTGTAGTTCCTGATTGTAAATGCTAGGATTCTGACTGGCTATTCATGTGAATTGTCCTTAATAATATGCATCAATTATGCAAAAATATGCATCATTTCCTCATCACTATTCACTATTATTTTCTGTGCCGCCACTTGTGGCTTGAAGCAGTATCATACCAGTCAGATCAATTCTTTTCAGCCTGTAATTATATAAACAGTTCTATGACACATATACGAGTATGTCTTCATCGATTGGTCGTTCACTGTGGTAAGTCTGAGATTTCATAAGGCAAATATTAGATGGACTGGACTCAAACCAGATCTTTTCACAACAGTAACTTTTAAGATCTCTGCTCCTTTTAGTGGCAAGTTTGTATTGAACTTGTTTGACTAATCCTTTACATGATGCAAAACCTTTTTATTAGAGAGGAGCCTACTCAAGGCAAAAACAATTTAAAACAGGGTAACAGAACTTTCCAGTCCTTCAGATCATATTAACATATATGAAAGACCTGAAGCAGAGGATTGTTATGAGCTGGATCCTTTTTAATTATAAAAGCATTTCTGTTCTTCAAGAAACAGAGTTGAGCAGTGACTGGTAAAGACAAGAAGAAGAAGAAGGGCTTTGCACATAACTTTGGAGGCGATTTTGGCAGAACTTACCATGACAGAGCAGCAACTTTGAATATGGCATCGCTCCCATCTCTCTTTCTACAACTTTAGCACAAAACACACCTATAATTTTACAGCTTTGACATCTCTCATAAAATTTCTGCAATCACATGAGGCCTCTCAGGCCCGTCGTTGCAGAGGTTCCAAATTGTGTCACAGTTCTAGAAACGGCCTCAGGTCAACCTCGCTCCTCTAGACGATAGGTCACATGCAAATGATGCAGCGTGAAGTAAGTTCTGCTCAGCCGGGTAAAGAACATGATTCACTTCCATGGGAGGACTGCTGGTGTCAAACACACTCAGAACTGGCACGTCTCCTGGGATTTTTCATGCTACAGTGTCTGCATGAGGAAAAGTGCAGTAAACAAAACAAATCAAAGTGTCATGAATAAATTTGGGATGGCCAATTAAATGCGTCACTCGCAGAGAATGTGGGCTCTTCCCAAGGCACTAAATAGAATTTATTAAATTAGAGCAAGATTCTGAAAAACTTTTATTGCTCCACAATAAACTAAACATCTTGATGACACAGCAGATTAGATTGTAAATATTTTTGTCACATTAAAAGGTCAGGGAAAGTTTTGAAGTGTAATGTCTGGATTGTGATTGATATTAAAATGAAGGGGTGATGCATACCCTGCACAAATGCTGTGTATACCCTCACATCACACAGCTTTAGATTCTCTCGCTATTGTTTGCCAGATATTTTGGAAAATGACCAAAAGTGAATCATCTTGAGATCACCTTAACCTTAAGCAATATTCCCACCAAGATTGGAGAAACCATCCCTGCATAGTTGTTTTGTCCAAACACACACACACACACACACACACACACACACACACACACTCACACACACACACACACTATGCCGTTGGGCATTGGGGAAATGTTCTGGTCAGGATTTGGTAAACACACACGGAAAAACAGTTGGTAGGAAAATAAAACGTTGATCATCTGAGCTGAATGGAAATGTTCATGTTGTTCACTTTTTTAGAGACAAACCAGAGTCTACCTTATGCTGGCTGGACGTGTCTCATGAATAAATGACTTTAGATTAATTATCAATTAAGAATCCATTTGTTTCTGTGTGAAGCTCTGCAGGTATCAGCACCTCGAGATGAGTGAGACACTGTCCACAGACGCCTGGTTCCCTTGCACAGCCCAGTCTGACACAAATAATGACCTGGAACATTCATTTTGGCTGAAGGTACGTGTGTTTGTCTGTGTGTGTGTGTGTGTGTGTGTGTGTGTGTGTGTGTGTGTGTTCTGTATCTGTTCTCCCCTTCACTGAAAGAGTGTGGGTGGCTACCCTTCAACATCTTCCAGTACTTTCCAAAACCTTTTTTAAATGGGGTTGAAGGGCTGCTCACAGATGGCTGCCCCCCCCCCCCACACACACACACACACACACTCACACAACTTTTTAACAATTACATTATTCATTTGATGCATTGGTTGTATGTGTGTATAATTATTCATTTTTTTAGGTCATCTATGAGTTCTAATGATGTGAAGATAATTACAATCATGACTAACACTGTGCTTATTCTGTATCTGCAGTTTTATTTTTGACTTCAGTAATTATCTTTACGAGTTTATTAATAGTGGTGTGTTGCATGATTATGTCACGATTCATATTTCAACAAGTTATTAAAATACTGGCATCTGAAGAAAAAATAATAATTTTCTAATCATAAATAGATCTTTTAGTTGTCATGGACACATGATTTATTATTACAATTGACTGTGGCTCCAAAAAAGATAAGGCAAAAACATCTTGATCATTTAATAATTATTCTTGAACATTTCAAATCATCAACTAATTGTTTATTTTAGGATTGATGACATTTGTATTTGTTGTTGAATCCTACGTTGACAGAGAATTACAATAGCCGCTGCTGCAGTTAAAGTGATTTATTTGAATAGTTTCCCCGCTTATCTTTGCAGCTCCAACATACTCTAGTCAACCATGCTTCACGTAGATGTCCTGGTTTGTGTACTCCACTGTATTTGGACCTGGCTTTCCATTCCAGACCTGTGTCTGGTTCTCATATTTAGTAGTTTTGTATTATTTAATCTTTCCACAGCCCCAGTTCCCACAGTCGACTCTGCGGGGCCAGACTGAGCATAGGCTAGCTGTTGATTTGACTGATAGCTTCGTAGTCTTGTCTGTCATTCTCCGGATTATGGAGCCCTTTGCAGTCAGGAGCTTGCCTCTTTCCTTCCGTGCACATACTCGTTCATTTTGCCTCTTCTCCTCTCATCATTTCCACTTCTTTGTTGAATGACTCATCTTTCCATCCCCTGCTTCTTTTCTGAATGCCCTTTTTATCAGACACTTCTCTGCAGCCTCTCTGGAAGGCCGCCTTCGCCCTAAAGACTCTTTCACTGACTCTTTCAAAGCCTTCATTATAACACCCATATCTGTCAGCTCTCCCCGAAACACCAAATTTTTCCTTGACGTGTTTTTTCTGTCTCTGAAAGTGCCTCCCTCGCTTAAATAGCTTGTCCTGCTCGATCTGAAAAGCATTTCTCAAACCTTTTTATCATACCCATCCCTGCCAGCTCTCAAAAAGTGTCTCATTCAACACCTTTTCATACTTTAATAGGGTCTCTTAAAATGTATTTTACCCCAAAAATGTATCTTTTGATTATGAAACACTCAGAGTCTTTAGGTTTGGCAGGTGGCTGTGGCAAGTTCTGTAACAGAGATCAGTGAGCGTCAACTGAGCGAATCATTGCAGTTACATGGGGTTCCAGTCACAACATAGTTACAGTACTGCTGCAGTTTAATACCCAAGCATGTGCTTTGGTGAGGACATATTCTCCTGTTCTAATGATCAGAGGCGTCTTTGTGTTTTTCTTCTATTTATTTGTGATAAGTCGGCGAGGGCAATGGACATGTACCTACAATCACACATGCTGGGCACAAGCTGCTTTTCACCTGCAGCTTCGAGAGCCTCATACTGTACAGTATGTCTTTGCAGTTTCCCCTTCACTGTGTAGGCGGCCACGAAGGTTTCATTGCTAACAAATTGTAAAAGACAAGCAACAATAGGTGACACCCAAGTGTGACTGGTCTTCATATAGTCTGGATGACCACTCAAAGCACTTTACAAGTACAGTTTTGCCATTTACCCATTCACTCACACATCCATACAGTGCATCTATGTGCAGCACTCTGTCATATGTCACTCATACACTGCAAACACAACTGTCAGGGGCCATTTGAGGTTCACTATTTGCCCAAGCACACTATGGCAAGCGGAATGGGGGAGACTTGGATTGAGCCGCTGACTCTCTGGTCAGTGGACGACCCGCTCCACCTTTTGAGTCAGAGCCGCCCCAAAGTGTTGTACCTCTTTGTTCACTGGAATGATAAGCTGGAGCAGCAATCCAATATTTAAAGCCTGAATGCTGATGAAAACAAAGTGTGTACAAATGTGTGATGTAACAATTAATATATTTGAACTTACAGCAATAACCCCAAAATGGTACTGCATGTATTTATCAACTCTTCGTTTCTTGCTAGCAACAATTTAAATGTTTTAAACTTTGCTATATCTGTCTTTTGATATATTTTTTACCTTATTTTTTAAAAACTGTCATCACTTTCACCATTGATCCAGGTGGGATTTGACCATCCTGGAGTGGCAGCCTCTGTCATGGTGTACGTAGCATCAGACGGGTCCTTGTCTGTGGACCAGTGCCGGAGGACAGCAACCATCTTACTCTCTGATACTACTGGCAAAAACCACTCACTAGGTACTTTTTTTATTGATTTGTATGTTTTTGATAATGTGTAAAGCAAAATAACATCATTTAAATACTAATAGTAATAAAGACAATACCATAAAAAAGGAGCTAAATGACAATTTTAACCCTTCAATCTGCCCAGGGACACATAACCTCTCATGCCATCGGAACCCGTTAGTGGTGAATGTGACCCATGACCTCTCGCGACCTTTCTTCCTCACGGCGTCCGTTATCCTCCTCTTCTCCTCCCCCTTGGTGGCAGTGGGAGGCGTGGCTTTGAGGACCTCCTGTCACTTCAGCACCTTCGCCCTGACCGGGTGCGCATCAGAGGGTGGGCTCTCCCACAGCTACCTACTTAACACACGCATGCCTTCACACGTAGCATGCCAGTTACACACTGAGCCTTAAAAAAGGGGGTGATAGGCAACTGTTAAACTGCACAGACAGCGCGCATACGTCTCATTATAGTGAATTCAGACATTAGAATAAATATTTGCTGTGTACGTTTAGGGTATTTGAAAGAGTACTTGTGCAACAAATGTAAGATTACTCCACCAATTGCACACTCCTCTTATTCCTCTCCTTCTCCTTCTCCCTCCACCTCTATCCCTGCAATAGCTGTTTGCGGAAGCCATGTCAGATGGACAGCTGCAGCCCGCCTCAGTTAGAGCACGCCTCTGTCAGGTAGGCACTTTACAACGAAACACTGAACAATCAGAGCGATGAAACAACAGACAAAAGAACTTTGTATATATATCAGTGTGTCTGTGTAGGTGTACAGGAGGAGGAGAGGCCTCGCACTGCTCTGTTCAGTGTCACCGTGGTTTCAGTATCACCGTCCTCAACGGCAGGGGAACCCCACCCCATCAGGTAAACTGCATGTTGTAGTATGTGTTACAGCACTAAAATAAGTTTAGAAGTTATATTTTCTACACATGCATATTCAAAATGTATCAAGAGAGACATTGACACTGATGGGGATTTCAGTATTTCCTCCTTCTAGAGTGGTACCACAGTCATTTTTTAGACTATGTAACATCTTTTTTTCTATTCCTCGTTCAACATCTGTGGTTGCCTCCTCTTTTACCTCCAAAATCTGACATCTCCTGAGAATGATGAGGAACCCAAGCAGATTGTATGTCTTGTGTGTTTCACTTGATACACTGCACGTCAAAGTCCAAGAAAGTGTCTGCAGAATTCAAAGATAGAATCTCAGGAATGTTATTGGTAAAGTTATGAACTCTTTTGTCTTCTTCCCCTCTCTTGCTCGTCATCAGCGAAAGACAGAGCTGGAGTGTTTCCATGGTTCATGGGATCGTATAGTGAGCTGTCAGCCTGTAGACTGTGGGCTGCCTGATCAGTCTCACGTATACCACGCCATATTCAGCTGCCCCTGGGGAACCACCTTTGGCAAACAATGCTCCTTCACCTGCGGATCACCATCCATACTACAAGGTTAGAGCTGGGTTTGTCTGCTCTGTGGTGGCAGAACTGGCCGAGTCTGGTTGCACTGACAAATAAATATTTATAAATTGGCCCATTTGGCTGTAAATTAATCGAAGAAGAAGATGGACAGAAAGACACAATTGTCTCATGAAGAAAATCTGGTAAGTTAAGGGGCAAATCTTGATAAAACTTACAAAAGTCATTTTTAATTCACCGAATATCACTTGATAAAGATTCTTTATGCTTCACATTTGTGAATGATAGGAGTCAGCATTGTAAGTGTGTTAGACCGTCTTTCTGAACAGCCCCTTTTATTGAACAGACAAACCACAGCAAGATGCTTCTACAAGCTACAGCCCATAAAATGAATTGGACATTACATTTATTGCTGATAAACAGATGCCTGCTTTTTACAGGGTTTTAGTTTGAAAAGACAAGGGGAACTAATAGACAGGATTCTAGTAAAATCACAGTGGAAAGGCCGTTTACATAAAAAAAAAAACATGTCTCCTCTTCATTGTGCTTCTCTATGCATGCCCTGAAGATGTTAATGTGTACACACACACACACACGTGCGCACACACACACACACACACACACAGACACTCACACACACACACACACACACACACACACACACACACACACACACACACACACACACACAAATAAAAGAGCCCTTCTTTTGGTCTGCAAGTTAGGCAATGCAGTCGATGCTTCTTGAAGTGATTAGATGGGACAAGCGTGATGTCCACACAACTTGTGATTGTGGTCAGAAAACCACAGCAAGTATGACTCACGTATCCATGATCGAAATAGAGATTGTGCAGAAATAATTCTATTTGTCACTTTTGGTTCTGTGAAATATGTTTGAGGGCCATTGTGTATCACTCAGCAGGAATATATTGAGTGGACACCAGTCCAGCTGTCATGGATAAACACAACACCAGCACAATGTTTAAAAAGCTTCTAAAAAGTTGTGGAAGGGTTTGGGTGTTATGATTCTCCACCAAATGCCAACACTCCTGCTTCATGTGGGGCCGTACAAACATAGAAAATATTAGCTTTGGGCAACGTAGAAGCCATAGTCTCCTTCTTCATAACTCAACCAGACAGAGCCATGCAACAAAACCAGAATGTTCAGTTCGACAGAAATGGATTCATGATGTCGACCTACTTGTACTTCTCGCACGTACTCTGTCTTGTATTCGTGACGTGCAGACTGTTTTACTTGTGCTTATGTATGTTTTAAAGCACACTGCATGTATGAAGAAACACAATCTTCCTTTTTTTCGCTCAGCCATGGATGTTAAGTTCTCACTCCTGTCTGCAGGATGATGCAAAAACTAATATGAGGATTTCCAAAAACTAGGTGAAAGGATGGGACACAGGCAAAGAAATTTCTTTGGTAATAATTCATGGATTTTTTAAAATATCAGGCATTGTCAAGGGACTATTAGGCAAAGGTATGAGCTCTACTGAGTGCCATAGTTTCAAATGAAAAACTTAGTTCTTAAGAAACAAAATGGTGAATTCAAGCAATTTAGAGGTTTTGCTGCTCCAGCCTCACTTCATTTGGTATGATCATGAGCTCAGAGGGTGATGTTCACTTAACATATTACTTTGTGTCTGACATTACTGCATCTATTTGCTGAGTTTATGACTTCTCTCTACCTCTGCTGTGGCTACACTCTCACAGGTAAACATGTCAAGGGTTTTAATGTAGAAGAAATCAGGAAGTTAACAAATCTGCGATGTTTCCTGCTAGTCCAGTCACTTTCAGTTAAGTGTCTTAGGAATTAAATCATTAAAAAACATGTCAAGAAAGGATAAATAAATGTACCATCATCAAGAAACTACCACATGGGGTTATAGTAGGACACTGTTTTGCAAAAGTGACATAGTCTACAGTGTCCAGTTCAATATGGAGTTACATTGACTGTCAAAATGCTCCAGAGGTACGAATTGTGAAAAATCATAGAATATAGCTAGTCAAAGTAACCAATCAAGTTACTTTTTCTATTTTCCAATAATCATCAACCTCATCATTCACTGATGAGTGTGGTTCAAATGTTAATGCAGGTTTGTCTTATGTCTTTCTGAATTGCAGAACTGTAGTCATAACACTTCCCTGTCTCTGTCCGACTGTACTTCCCCATCTGCCTCCCTCCTCAGGTGACAGTGACAGGTTGGTGTGTTTGGAGGACGGACTGTGGTCTTTCCCAGAGGCCTATTGCAAGATAGAGTGTCCAGAGGTCCCGAACATACCCAATTCCAAGCTGCTAACAGCAGACTGTCAGACCTCAGGTCATGACGTTGGCTCCGTCTGCCGTTACAAATGTAATCCAGGCTTCTATGTAACAGGGAGCCTCCAAAAGAAGACACAGAGGTGAGCTGCCAACTGCTGCTGCCAGGGTTTGCTGAGGCAGCCACACTAGCATCACTCATATTTACACAGTTTGTTTTCAGTGGGCTCTGTGTTCTGACTGACACCTTTGATTATCGATGATATGAATGATTCCAGGCTTATTATTCTCACATAAAAGGACATATAATGACTGCAAGAAAAATACACTGTAACCATGTATTTAGGTTTGAGGACTGCCTTTATATCTACCTACTAATTCCACAAATGTCTGCTTGTCATTCTGTCAGTCTGTATGTGGAATGCATATCTTGAGACGCATTCTTGTCTCGAGTTATCGTCTTCACACTTGGCATGTGTATTGTAGAGTGGCTGAGAAAGTGCAGTGCAGGACACAAAAAATAAAAAAAAGGTGACCAGCAGTCAGTGGGGTCGGGGCAGTGTCCACCAGTCTGTGGACCGAGTTGAACATGTCTTCTTCTACATTCTCGGATAAACCACAGAAGCGATCGGGAACTAGATCAAACTGCAGGTCAACTGATCAATTTGATAATTTGACCATTTTAATTTCACCATGTCAGACTAAGACACAGATGGAGTGACCCAAGATGGGTGCTGATCTCCATCATGGCAACAACAATCACAGAATCACTTCTTGTTTGGCAATTTCTCTTCAAAGTAAAAGCATGTTTGTTTTGTTGCTGCTCTGCTTAATATCAAGCTGAATTACAGAGCTTTTATTTTGAAAAAGGTGTGAACTTGGGTCTGAATAGTGTGCTGGTTAAATCATATAGGATGAACCCAAAGTTTTTAAACTTACCCTAACACCATAGATTGTACATAAACAAACTAGTAATACTAAGTCTGCGTAGACAGCAGAGCAAAGAAAATGCAGTGTATTATCACACATGCCTCCCTGCGTAATGCAGGAAATTCCAACTTTTCCTTTATTTTACTAGATTCTCAGTACGCACTGCTAATAAAATTAGGACCTTCGATTCAGATATTTTATGCAACAGTATAACTGTGAATCACATGGACACCCAGATCCCAGGTGCAAGGTTTTAAATATCAATGGCTGTAGTCGAAAGTTCATCGTCTGCAAAACAACATTCTGCCTCGGAACAAGCTGACATTAGGGTCCAATAAAACATACACCGCTGCTAACTGGGCCTCGTCATTACTTTGCCAGTTTTATTCATTGGGTAACAGCTCATTACTGAACGTAGCTGTTGTTAATGAGATGATTAATCCTATGATTAATCATAGGAGGACAGTCAACTTTTCAGTCTGTATTACTAGTAATGAATTGTTGAGTTATGCTCCATGTATGTATATTTTTTCCCTGCTTCTTCACTTGCCAGTGTATGAAATGTCTTAACAGGCTTAGTTTTACTATCATATAAGGCCAGGAAGAATATACATTTTATAGTTTTGTATTACATTATATTTCCATGTAAAATGGCATAAAATATTTTTATGTAAAATCCACTTGCAGCTGGGAAACTTTACGACTAATGCTGTCGCTAATGTGTGTAAACATGGTAATAACCCCTGTGGCTTTATTAGCTTAAACATGTCAAAGTGGACGAAAGCAGCTTTTTGAGAGCTTTAAATTAGCTTTTTGCTTTTTACCTTTGACACGGGTACCCATGTAAATTTATATATGAACACATACGGCTGCATTTACACACCATTTGCATCACAGTGGAGATCATTGTTACTGTAGAATTTTTCTATTGAAACTGTAAAAGTAAAATGGGACAGCAGAGTAGCTAAGGAGAAAAAGTGCATGTGGTTCGAGAGAAAAAGGAAAAAAATCAGGAAAATGCACTTTGTATTGCCATGAATAAAAATAATTGAGAGATGTATGTATTTGTTCATGTTATCTTTAGGAAGTACTTCAAGTTGGAGTGCCATAAGGGGGGTCAGTGGGAGGAAACCAGTTGTGAGCCAATATCCTGCCCAGCCCTACCTGACGTATTCCAGGGCATGTACAGCTGCACCAATAGCCTGATCTATGACACCCTCTGCACCCTGCAGTGCCCAGACTCAACAGAAAATGTAAGATTTACAGCTGTTGTCTATTCTCAGGTCAAATAGAAGTTTTACAGTCTGAGACTTTCACACCTACCTTGTTTGGTCCAGACATTCAGACTTTCCAGTTTAGAGCCATAATATCATGTGTGAATGGTGCCTCAGACCAAAAGACAAAAATTTCATGCAACAAAAAGAGGTTGCATGGTTTGGTTCATTGGCAGTGTAAATACACTTTTGGGTAGTTTGGACTTTTGGACCAGTTGTAGGAAGTTGAGGCAGCATTAAACAATTGAAGACGAGAAAGAAGCGCAAGCTGCTCACAGGTTTGCTTGTAGTCTTTTCCTTAGATGATATAATGTTTGAAGGTTCATTTTACTGGTAGTAATATGATATCACACAAGCAACGAAACTAACAAAGGAAACGGGTTTGTTCATTTGCTCCATTCAAATGGAAAGACTTCTTTTGTTTATGCACTTTATTCCAAAAGTTGTCAATAACGGAATTTACATTACGCCGACATCAGAGGCACCACTCAATGTCAAATATAGGTGGATGCAGCCCTCGTAGGTGATGACGACAGGAAGAACGTATGTCATACAAAAGTCTTTAGCGTGATCCTTGAATGGCAAGGTGAAACCAAAACTAATGAACCATGGACGGATCATGGTCCTGACTGTTAGGTGTGAAATCGGCCTGAGACACTCAGATTCCCCGTACCCGGTGCCAATAATCTTGGTCATGATGTACTAAAAAAGAAGCAAAAGTCTATGTGTATCTAATTATTAATCTTTATAGCAACCGCGGCTTTAGCTGCAGTCAAGCTTCACTGACACAGTCCCAAATTCAAGAGGACACATTTTCTTTTGTATAAACAAGCAATGTCCTTGTGAGGAAACGTCTACATTGACTGAAATTGTAAATTGAAATTGAAAAATGTTTTTTATGAAGTCCCTGGAAAACTACGATTTGAATTTCATGGTGCCTATAGAAGCCGCCTAAAGGGCCCATATTGTGTAAAATACATTTTCTGGGCTTTTACTATCCGTGATTACTTGAAGGGGGTCAGTAGGGACCCTCAAAGTATGAAAACAGTCACTCTGCTGACTTTTTCACTCAGTCCATTATAAGAAATATGTTATCGAAACGTCTCGTTTCGTACTTCCTCCCCCGTATGATGTCATTCGGGATCGCACTCGTCTCTCAGCCCCACCCAGCCGGTACCAGTCCAGCATCCGAACCCACCACCCCCACTCCCCACCACCACACCGAACGCCACACCAAGCAGACTTGTTGCTGAGCTAGCTTGTTGCTGAGCTAGCTAGCTTGTTAGCTACCACAGGCTAACCACAACAAGCAACACTGAAGAAACACCGCAGCGTGGAAGGATGCAAGGAAGAGAATGTGTCCGTACACATTCCTCCTAAGAACGTTACTGTTCGAGACCAGCGGTTACGCTTTATTTCTTCTGATGTGCCTTGTCCGTGTGCTCAGTACGGAGTAATGTAGACGTAGAAGAGGCAGGCGAAAACAGCCTGTTCTGTGTGCAGCTCCAGAGAGAGGCAGAAGAGAGGACATGGAAATACACAGTGCAGCAGTTTTTTCGACTTTGAACCAATGATATATGATCTTAGGGGTACCAATACCTCAAATTAAATCCCAGAAAGGTGTAAAATATGGGTCCTGTGTGTTAAAAACGTAGGCACAATTATTTACTGTCCTTCATGTGACGAATGTCATATAAACATAGGTACAAAAAAGTAAATCATTCATTCCACGTCATCAATTTACAATGACAATTTCTGTCAATGCCTACCTGTGTGGGGAGCTTTGTATTTCTCCATGTAACTGCTCAACTATGTTATCCCATTGTGACCAGGATGGCTTGATCTAAATTAATCTAATGATTTTTGTGGAGTTGTGTAGAGACAGTGTTGCAAAAGTGAGTGTAAACTGCACATAGTCCCTTGATGACCAAAACCAAAATTGTAGAATTTGTATTTGCTTCCAGAGTGAGATTCGCTGCACAAAGGATGGTGAGTGGACAGCTAAGTTCACCATGTGCTCCAAGCTCCAGGGATCCTGCGCCCCTCCTCCCCATCTCAACTCTGTGGAGTACAGCTGTGACCGGGGGATGGATGTTGGTGAGTATAAACTTCTTTCTGGGATAAGAGTTTTAATCCATCAAATAAACAGCCCTGATTATATTTGCTTCCCTCTGTCAAACAAAGTAAATCCATACACAGTAGCCTGCTGATCTCTGGCTTGTCTCGTTACTCAAGGCTCAAAACAGTAGAGCATATTTTGTCAACATTTACATATTATTCTCCTTTTCTCACACCCAATACACATATTTGACAGCATTCTTTGATCTAGATTCCAGTCACTGACCAGCTCACACCATGTAAATTCACAGTACATTAGGTGTGACAGTCTAAATATGTGTATAGACTCATAAAACTGATGGTGATAATCAAGTGTAACTGCCCAATCACAGCACACCGCTGTGTCCTTATAAACCACATGGTGGAGGTGTGACCTAAATCAGACACTTTCACACATACATAAACACAGACACACAAACAAATACACACTCTGTCTGGACTCCATAGAGCGTCAGATGGATATCCCATGACTGTCTATCTTGTGTATTTTGATGCAGATCCAAAACCAGATGCAAATAAATCCATCTCCCACTCTTAGTGTGCTGGACTGTATACATAAAGTGAGACATTTTTATGCCTCTTACTGTACTGACCCAAAGCAAATATACAGAAAAAACAACCTCCGCTCACTTATAATGCTGCAGGAGGTCTAGAGCCATTGTCTGTATTTGAACTCCAGGTTTGATCATGAATCCCTTCTCATTTATGAATACTACTTGTTTAGCATTAAATGGTATAGTGGTTTGGCAACTTAAAATGGAATAAAAACTGACATCACACACTGGCTAAAAGACAAAGTTATATTTTTAACAGAAAGAGTGAGTTTTTCAGGTAATTGTAGAATATGGTAAAAAATAATACATGTTATTCAATAGAATACCAGGAGGAGAATCATGAAACTTGACCCCCCCCACACACACGTACACGTTTGTACAGCTATCTTAGTGAGGACACGAATGGGCATAGTGCATTCCCTAACCGCCCATCCATCCTCAGCCTTAACCTAACCTAAACCTAATTCTAGCCCTAACCCTAAAACCAAGTCTTAACCCCCAAACAGTCCATTAAAGGGGGTTACAAAGTGAGGACCGGCCAAAAGGTCCTCACTTTCCCAAAATGTCCTCACTCCGTAGGTTGTAGGCTCAAACTGGTCCTCACAAAGAAGCTGTACAAGAGCACACACACATATTCTTGTACCGCTTCTTAGTGAGGACACTAACTGGCATAATGCATTCCCTAGCCTGTTACCTAAATGCCTAACCCTAACCCTAACCTAGTTCTAACCCTAACCTTAAAAGCAAGTCTTAACCCTGAAACAAGCCTTTGAAAAAGTGAGGACAAGCAAAATGTCCCTACTTTATCAAGAAAAGTCCTCACTCTGTAAGGTTTATGCTAGTGTGTGTGCGTGTTTATGCTACACACAAACACGCACACACACTCCCCTCTTGGTTGTCAAGAGTGCAGACCACAGATGACAGATGACCGTATAGCCTGAAGTTATGTCGTCAGTTTTTTCCTCAATGTTTGCACATGAACACATTTAACAGATGCTAATCAGGGTAAGAGGTAAGTGTTATGTGATTTAAATATTTTCTTCCGTTTCCTTGCAGGTGCTGTGTGCTACCCAACATGCATTATGGCTCTGGACATGGATCTGCGTGACCCAGTGGTTTTGCCCAATGGCACAACAGCTGACTCACTAAAGCACTGGATGCTGCCCAGCAAAGTCCAGGTGAGGTGGGGCGGGGTGTCACAGGGTGTCACTTCACGTCAAGGGGTGTCATGTCACTTTGGCTTCTCTCGTACTCTCTGCTGATATATCTTAAAATTAACAATATCCACCATTGGCAGCGAAAGTGCAATTCTAAATGCAGTGTTAGTCTTGAAAAAAATGGTTCAAAAACGTTTATTAAATATATAAAGTTACAGTTATATGCTACAAAGGAATGTCCATATGACCCAGTTCAGTAACATCCAGAGCTCAGAGAAGGGTTGTTACTTATCAGCTTGCAGATCTGTTTCCACCTGTTTCTAAACTGTTTCATGCTGCATGATGAAGCACGGTGTGGTGAAAAATGAGATGGTTCGATTGGTTTAAATAACCACAACTGAGACAGCGATTGTGGTCCTGCTACCATTTGCAAATTCTTGGCAGGTTTTATGAAACAGTTATTGTTTTGCTTGCTCGCTGCCATGCGACCAGTCCAGAGCGCAATGAAAGTTGATCCGTTCACAAACAGTGGTGAGATTTTACACAAAAACACCCATTGGATTGAACAATGCATCCAAACATCTGGAGGTCTCAACAACAACAACATGGAGTAAACTGAGCTACTGCTCCAGCCTGACTCACACAATGTGATACAAACACAATGTGAAGTTCACTCACAGTTTAAGACATCAACAACTCATTTAACATACAAAAAAACATAGCAGATTTGTTACCGTACATATTAGCAATAGAACTCAAATCTCCTCAATACAATATCTCTTACCTCATTAACGCCAAAATAAATCCCAGGATTTTTTCAGACACAAAAAAATCCTTAACATCTTAATGTGAAAATCACTTTCCAACATGCTCCCAAGAAACATAAAGAAGACATTCAACATAAAAAAAACTGAGCAATCCAAAATACTTAAATTAAAGAATAAAAATGATAAACTCTTCATAACAGATATTTGACTTAATTACTTGCAAGACAGTCTTTTAGAGTTTACTAGGAAAACATCTTCAATTCTCTGCTGCCCCAGATAATCACACACTATCATACAACAAAATCCACCTCGTGTGCATGTGAGTGCATTTGTTATCACTGAAGTGTTTTCGTATTACTGGAAATCTCGAGCAGATATCAAGCGTAAAGGTCCCAGTTGACGTCAAAGCCTTTTAGGAAATACACACAGAAATCTCTCACAGGTCACCGTGGACAAACTTGTAGGGATGCCAGATTTGAGGGCTATGTAAGAATGCTGCTTTAAAGGTCGTTCAAGTTACCCAATATCATATCTCAGGAATCGCTTCTACATTAGCGCTGTCGCCCACGCTGCTCCAGTTTCGTCTTTCTTTTGGGTGGTCAGTTGGCCAGCCAGCCAGTTAAGCCGCCCCTGCCAAGTTCAAATAGTTGGATGCAGGTCTGGTTACTTGCGCCATATTGAGGCATTGTCTTATCTCAAATACTTCAGAATCAGGTCTCCCTCGCTGGGTCAGGCTGCACAGGAAATCACAAGGGAGGATCCACTTTCTCTGTCCATATTAATTAGTCAATCAGCTATCTGCTCACCGCCTTTTTTTTTTTTTTTTAATCAATTTCAGTTGTATAAAACTATTCTTTTTCTTCCACAATAAACAACAGAAAGGCGGCTCAGGCTTGAAATTGCACTGGATAGGTCTTCGGAGGCAACAGGATATCTGCACAGAACAAATTCTTTTTTTTAAACAATTTATAGTAAGGCAGGCTAGATGCTAGCGCATTATTGGGAAAAAATGTGCCTGCCACTATAGACACTCTACAGAATTAGGAACTTAATATATTGTTTTGTCATCAAGATACTAAATGGTAAGCATACGAGGGGCACAGTTTATATAAGTTGTAAACATGCTGCTTACAATACTGTTAATGTTGTTTGTAGCTATTGAAACCTGAAATCAAATTTCCATGTTAGCCAAAGTCAACTTTAGTCTTTTATTTTATTCCATCTTCAGTCGACTAATATATCAACATTTAAGCGCCATCTTAGTAAAAAAAGAAAACTTTAAAACCTAATTATGTAATTTCCGTTGAGATGTAGTCATCTAGTTGTTGTCAAGACAAAGAATTCTGCAAACTGCTTTCAAATAAGATTTTCTCCAACTGATTAGAGGTTTAAAGAAAACGGGCCACGAATGACAGGTTGTATGATAAAGACTGCAGAGAGAACATCTGGTCTGATGTTATTAATTTAATCAATACATTTGGGCATGTAAAATGATTAAACAATGCAGTGTGGAAAGAAACAGCAAATCAGATACAATCTAAGTTTTGCTATATGAGTCAGCCATTGTTATGATCTTGACTTATGTTTATTAACACATACCAAGTATCTAGAAAGAGAACCCGACATAATCAAGAAGAACAGTGTTAAACAGCCTCAAATCCCAGCAAAACATCCACCCTTGTAAGGCTTAACTCTGTTGGACCGTGTCAAAAAGGAAGGTTGATTATATTCTGAAATATTGTAGGGCTAGGTGGTAGTGGTAGGTTGTAAATAACCATTTAAAGAAAATATTCGGAACCTCTCAAAATATAAGTACTAGGTGGCTTACTACTGCCTAGTGGGTATTTTTTATCAACCTTTAGATGCTGCCATTTAGCTGCATGGATACATTCACAATCAACCCAACTACAAAACCTGCATGTTTCAGCATGCATAGCATATTTAAAGGGTTAACTAGCTGAGCTAGCTAACTTTACTGGGTTTAACCAAGGCTATCCCCACTTCTGCAACAATGAAATGTCTTCTCTTCATTCTGGTTAATCAGATTCCCATAAGCTTTGCCCTAGTTTTCTTCTGTTGTTCATGCTCGCAAGAATCGCTTCTTTTGATTCGAGCCACACTGACTCTTTTTCACTGAACTAAACAATAAACATTGAGAAGAAGTGGTAAGACAATCTCACCACTAGATCCAATAGTAGCTGCTCTGGAGGATATGTTAGCATAAAGGTGAGATCGAAAGTTCTTCTTAGACCACGAAAACAACAGTCTCATCACGCATAAGGTTCACAAGGTTTACAAAATAGGCATTTCTTCACAAATCTTGAACCAGAATGCGATGATTTAGTTACTTCAAGAGCATAATTGTCCATCCATTCAAAATCCTAATCTATGGTCTGCCTCAAGTGGTCCCATTTTAATATTGTTTTCCATGGCAAACACAGTGGTCATCCATTTTCTACGACTGCATGAATCAACTGTTGTAATGTGCTTTGTTTTCCAGAGCATTGTCTGTACAGGGTTGATGAAGTGGTACCCTGACCCTCAACACATCCATTGCATCCAGTCATGTGAGGTAGGAGTCAAACGAGCCAAGCAGCCCCGCATCAGACACAGGAGTACATTTTTCTCCAATGTGCTTTCTTGTCACTTATCCATGAAGGATATTGTGAAGGCCAACAAAGCATACTCTTCCATCCACATCCAGTGTTATCAGTGTTGGACTGCATTGTGGGGGTCAGGAGGTCATTTGGTCTGTAGGGGTTGCAGGTTCGGGGAGGGTATTGCCTGCTGAATCCTGGAGATGAATAAATCAGCAGTGTTTTGTATCATTCACAGTGAACAGCATGAGTAAAGTGTTTGATGCTTCTTCTATGCTAGATATTTCACCTACTGTTGTTACTCAAAGCAGCCATCCTGTTGGGGGTTGTGAGGTTCCTTCGAGCTTTCACACTCGGAATTCTGACTGATTCCAGTGGCAACTTTCGACTCAGGTATAATGGAACATTGCAAATGTTGTCCTTTGGTATCCATTCAACTGAGCAACAATGCACTTTTTGAAAACACAGCTTGCCTAACCATCCGGTGTCTTCTTTTTCACAAACATTAGGTGTAAGTATAATCTCTTCTCACGTAACATGTCTAGTATGCGCTTGATGTCAAGAGGATCTCAGTTTGGCTGTTGTCCCGTATTATCAAAGCTATTTTATTAAGTCTGAGATAGTGAATACTTAATCCTTAAAACAATTACACCATTTCTGGGCATAACCACATTAAATTCACTGCCCTTGCCAGACTTCTCCAACAATATTAAACGTGAAGCAATTCATGTTGTATCCCTGTTGTCATCACTACTCGAGATACCAGAGCCGGTGTGCAATGTGCTTCACATATCATGATGACAAATCTCGAGCAGAAATTGATATCCCCACATTTCAAACTTCCAAAGAATCCTTTTCAAATAGGTCCAAAGGAGCTTTTTTTCAGGGATCCTAGCGTTGCCAAACGTTGTTATGCCTGCCAACACTAATGGATTATCTGATAAAGGGAAATAAATTAATCACTGGATTATGTTAGATTTAGATTAATCATTCAGGCTGACACAAGGCTTTTAAATCATTCTGCCTAGTTTGAAAACAGTCTACCGAGCGAGAGCTCCTGAGAGAGCAGGATACCCTTTTCTGTTTATTGACAAGCATTTGCAATGAAAATGCATGTAGATTTTATTTTTATTGGAAAAAACAGCACGATACTTTCAGGAGTAAAGGTTAGCTGTTTAGTTTTGTATCATCAGTGTATAAAGTGTATATTTTTAAGTGGGGCATCTGTGGCTCAGATGTCCCTTAATTAGAAAGTTCAGTTATTTGATCCTCCAGACTGCGTGTGCCCTTCAGCCCTTGGGCAAGACGATGACAGATGTGGAATGTGTAAATGTTATGAATGAATGATAGAGAAGTGATTCATATATAGAAGTACAGAAGAAAAGCCCCCAAAAAACTCTCGCTCTCTGCTCTGGTCTTAATCATGAAAGATGACAAGCCTAGATCTTTGTCAATCACACTTCTATTGTTTCATAACTGTGTCTCTAATTCCCTCACTATATGTAAAAAGTTGTGTTCTTGGAAAAGTTTGTTTGCCCAATCAGTTATATCCAACAAGTGAATAACACCGTGAGAGCATCAAATCAAAATGTAATGTTGGAACGAAGACAACAGAGAGATCATGCATTTCTACTGCTTTTAGTCTGACCACAGGATGGTCAAAGTATGATGTCGTCCTACCCACAGGTCCACAACAAAACAGTCAACACATTTACAAGCCAGATTGATGTATAACTTGGGTTGCATCCACACGTTATGTCACTACATCACTATGTCCACACTTTTCTTGGTTTTCAAGCACCTAAAATTAAGAAGTTTGGAAATCGCTGCTGGTTCAGTTCTTGTTTGAAAACTCCAGCCTGAGGCATTTGAAACAATGACAAAGTCGCCCGCATTGGCTTTGTGATGATTCCTCTTAATCACAACTCTACAAACACCACAATCTGTTCAAAACTCCCCTTTTATGACAACTTTATTTCTGCTCATCCAACACTTGGGTAAAGTGCAAAATATCCAAATTATTACCTGTTAGACTTCTTGCAGTTTGTGAAGAATATTCATGAAACACCCCTCCCAGGTCATAATTTCCTTCTTACTAGTAATATAATAATAATACAAATAATAAGTTTATAACAAAAGATTGAAACTTTCTGAAAATTCCATGAAGTAGTCTGATGTTAATGAATTAAATCTTAACAAATAATCTTATCTTATCGTTTGATCACTTGCTTTAACTTGAGCAGTTGACATGAGATGGTCGTGTATTATGGGCAGATCATCACCCCCTCAAACATACTCTTTGGACACATCTCTGCATCTCTGCAACAACAACACTCCACTGATGGAGGCTATACGATGTTGATGTTAAGGGCGACCAGAAAAGTTATGATTAGTCTGTTAAACAACTATCACCAAGATAAAAGAAAAAAGAAAACCATTGTGATGTGTGTTCAGGTGACACCGTGATCAGTGAGATTCTTTGCACAACTCTCAAGATATACTCTCCATTGCTCTGATCACCACTTCTGAAACAAGTGAAACAAGTAATAATAGGAGTATTAAAAATGGTCAAGACCTTTGTATTGAGAATTATAATAAATATTGCAGGCTTTAGGGGCCGCTGTAGTGTGTGTTCGATTTCATCGAATTTTGTGTGCTCGGCAGTCTGTGTCAGAAATGAAGGTTAGTTTAATCAGCAATATAACGTCCATCTTGGCTCAGTAGTATTTTAGCAGTGACAGTCAATCCTCTAACATCATAAACCTAGACCGTTTTTAGTTGGCATTCATTTGTTGGGTTCAGCAAAGGCTGGAACTACTGATGGAACACATAAACTGTTGATGTCTCATGGTATTAAAATATTCTTCCTACCTGCCAGCACTACATTTTCCCCTTCCACCTTCCCGTGAATGTTGCTAGGCAAAACAGTTGCTTATAACTCGCTCCTCCATGACAACACTGTAAATTATACTGGACCACATGTGCTGCATGTGCGCTTTGCCAGATCTCATCCAGATGCCATTGCTACCTCTCTTTCTCTTTCCTTCTTTTCTCTCACTTTCTCTACCTCTCTTTTCCCCCTTTCTTTAAAACCAATTTGACAAAAAGTGTACAGTACTGGTCAGACATCTTAGCAACAAATCATCCATGGTACAATTGTCAGGCTGAAACTATTCTGTATCTTTTTTTAATCAAACTTTAGAGTTGTAAAAAAATAGCATCACCCCTGCTGTGTCTTTCTAACAGTGATATCTTGTTTTCGCAGCATTATTAAAATGTTTGCTGGAGCAGTAAGAACAAAAATGTGATAAGAGTGTGACAGCGAGCCAATTAAACTCATTGACTCATGCATCACTTCATATGAGGCATTTGGACGAAGAAGATCTATTTGAACTATTTGAATGGTGCAGGGGAGCAGATCTGATTCTAACCTGTCACATCTGACGCACTCAAACTGGCTGAATGTCTGTCATCACCTGCTGTTATTAAATTGGAAAAACAAGACTTTTGCCAAAAAACGTTGTTTGGGATACGCAGCAAGTTCTTCTAGTTTACTCTGAAACACATGCTGTACTTGTTTAATTGAAGACAAATAGTATGATGGCAATTTAATCAAATGTTTATCTGCAGACAAAAGGCAGACAGAAGATGAGAGATACTTTGCTCAGATGACATTTGACAACATAATTAAATATTGTTTTTTATGAAATTAGAATTTAGTCATTCGGCATTCTGTGTTCTTTGTGCTAGCTCAGATGGAGACAAGACATTTGCACGACGGTATGGAGCCCTCTGGATAACCAAGACAATAGCAAAACACTCCATCCTGCACTGAAAAGATGGGGTTCTTCTTTTGCATAGATGTCGTTTAGGAATTAAAATGTGACAATGACCAGAAAATGGTACTTCACAAACTGACGAACAATCCACACAATACACTCAAACACCAATAACCTCATTATTACATTACATTACATTTCATTTAGCTGACATCCTTTATCCAAAGCGACTTACAATAAGTGCATTCAACCATGAGGGTTCAAACCCAGAACAACAAGAATCAAGAAAGTACAATTTCTTCAAGAAAGCCAAACTACAAAGTGCTATAAGTAAGTGCCATTTAATTGCTACTAAATTGTTAGTATAAACTTTTATTCAAGGTATAGTCGGAAGAGGTGTGTTTTTAGTTTGCGGCGGAAGATGTATAGACTTTCTGCTGCATTATCTTTTAACACCTACACAAGAAAACATGGTGGTTATGAAGAATGTCGATGGTGGGGTGGACGGATGGGTTAAAAATACATTGGAGGCTGATGTTTGTTAATTGTTTAAAACCAAGAGTCGTTATTGTTCCTTACATCCTTGCCTTTTTACAACCTTATTCATGTGTTTATTATTGTAACCATAACAATGGAGGTCTTTTAACCTTAAGGAACTACTTGTTTTAACCCATCCTAACTGTTTGTTGCACCAAACCATGACTGTTCCACTACCTTACTATAACCATCATGATACACTCTTACTCTATAAGTACAATCATGGGGTAGGGACAGGTTGGAGGACTTTTTATGACCATTTTCTTTACTTAAGTCGTCCTTTGTAGCCTGACTTACTTTCCTTCTCCCTGCATTGTGAGCATGTGAGTAGTTCCCTGTTGTTTCCTGACATAACACAATACTTACACTCATTTCTCCTGACAGTGCAGGCGACACCCATGGCCAAAGGCACAATGTTTTGGAGTTCTCTGTCTGTCCCATTCTCCTGAACTCTCTATCTAGGGAACACCTTGAGACAATTTCCTCAACATTGGCACAGACCAGATTCTGGTGGTCAAAGGTCAAGGTCACTGTGACTTCATGCTGTCCCATTCCTGTCCATGAGATATATCACTAACATCTGGAGAGAATTTTATGACATCTGGCACAAATGTTGTCTTCGGCTCAAGGATGAGCTGATTAGACTTTGGTGGGCACAGGTCAAGGTCACTGTGACCTCACAGATCACATAACTCAGGAAATCCAAATAACATTTCAATCCTTTAATAAATTCATTCGGTGTTCACCTCTTATGCTTTATGAGTCTGGATGGATATGAAAGAACTGCAACTTGACTTGTTGCAGAGACATACAACCTCAAGATGGTAAATTTCGTTGAATGATTTGGATGAATTTATCTCCACCCATCCAACCATCCATTCTAATAATTTATCCAGGTCCACTTTGTGGTAGCAACAGACTAAACAGAGTAGGCCAAACTTACGTTGCCCTAACCACATCTTCCAGGTGTTCCAGGAGAATCCCACCCTGTTTGTATGATACTCTGGAGATATTATCTCACCGGCATGTGGACCGGCATGCTCTAGGTCTTCCCTCAAGTCTTGCTTGAATCTGGAAAATGTTGGAATTTCCTGGAATACTTCCAGAGGGAGTTGGTCAAGAGGTTCCCACTGGGACTTTTTCGCAGTTCTACTCTGAACTTCATCTGGATACATCTGCCTTCCCTTCTTCCATGGAAGATGAAGTTCACTGGCTTACACTGGAAACCACAACCATTCATTAAGCTGGTTTCCACAGAAAGTAGTAAAGTCAAATACAGCAAAAACCTTGCTCCCAGAGCTTGTCCTCTTACTGTCTTCAGGCTCATGCAATAAATATATATATATACTCTTAAAGACACAGTTTTTACTTCTTATAACACTTCTAATATTCCACACACACACACACACACACACACACACACACACACACACACACACACACGTAGGATATGTACAGACCTCCCTTGAACTCGCTGAACCATCTCTCCTGTCAAGAGGAAAAACACATTAAGTCACAAGGAGTTAAGAGACTAACCTCACACTCCCCTAGCTGTTTTCTGAGGGATGAACTGGGTAAGGAAGGGGGAGATGATAAAATGTGTGCTATTAAAAGAATGATACAGATACTTGGTAGGAAGTAAAAAATAAATATATCGCTGCTTGACAGAAGAGCGCTCACTTGAATTCATACCTTTATTTAATAATGTTCCGATGAAGAGCTTGGCAGTCGCTGATGACAGCACATGCTGTCCTAAAAAGGCAAATGCTAAGAGGCAGAATATTTATGCCAGCAAGGTGTGGGGGGTTCACTCTGCTGTGTTGTATGTTTCAGAATAAAGGTAATACACAAACCAGCTGAGCTTTGAATTACCCACAGGGGACAAAGGTGCACAGCCAACTCTTTCTAATTCAATACCTGTCATTGGTATGTGTGTTGCTGTTGAGGGTAAGGTTTATGCTGCTTGGAAGGAAAATGTAAATACTAATTAACCTCACTATGAGCTCTGATTGGGAAATTAACCTCATGTTAGCAAAGTGTGGGGTCTGCGTTTCTCAGCCAGGAAAGATTTGCACGTAGAGTCCAGATCAAACCATCGATAAAGCTCAGCTATTACTTTAGAATTCCGATAAAACTTGACATCAGGTTAAGCAAGTCCGTATTACGCATTGGCCGTCTTAGACTATAGGTATTTCAAAGATCCAAATACTATAGTCACTTGGGTGAGGCATCTGGTACAATTGCTGCTAAAGTATTTACTCAGAAACAGAACGATTAAATAGATTTATTTATGCCACGGCAGTTTAGTTGGGAAAGGCAAAAGGATTCGTCAAGTAGGGAGTTCTTTGAAGTGAAGAGAAAACTGCAGAAATCTTCTCAGCAGCTGTTCTCTCCCCCTGCGCAGGTTAGGTGGAGGCCTACGTCTTTGAAATGACTCCATCAGCTCACCATAGAAAGCCAAAAGTATCTTTGGCAATCAGCACTTATTTTCATATTGCTGGCACTTCAGAAAAGCCCTCAAGGTTTAGTGGAAAACTTTTTTAAAAAAAGTCTTTCATTGGGACTTGTTTGAGATTCTATTTAACTTAAATTCCACAAATTTGCGTGCCACTCCAGTCTTCACCATGAGGACTCCCACGCCGGCCAGAGCAATAACACAAACAGTTTGAACAGTAGTATATAAGTAATTAAATGAGGTTGAATCTTAGTTTAGTTTCATTGTTTATCCTGGAATTCCAAAATATGTGTTTTACTCTAATTCTCACAAAGGCCATTTCCACAGGTGCAGCAGGTCTCATGTGTACAGTTGCTTATCAGTTCACTTTTAATGATTGTAGCATTCACCTCTGCCATAAACCACTCAGGGCTAAGCACGATAATGTTCACCATGTTCACCATGTTCTTACCTACTCTGGGGTTCGAGGTGAAAGACTGTGGACACATCATTGGGTCTATCAGATGGGCTCATCCTTCCTGTGATGCTCTGGTGAGTTAGGCCAACACCTGGACAAGGTTCAGTAAAGTGATCCCATCACTTTAACCAACGCATGCGCAAACTGTCTGGTTTTCCGCTACATTGATTTTGCAGCGAGGGCCCAGGTACCTTGTAGTGTGCCATATTACACCGTCGCATGTCCTCCCTCCTCACTCCCCCCGCTGACCTGCGCTGACTTTACACGTTAACAATAAACACCATCACTAATCAGAAATTGGGAGCTGAACAGTACTGAAGTTTACTTGTTGTGTGCTTGTTTTATTTGGCTCAACAGTTTATGTGCACACAGTTCACCAGCACACACACCATGAGACGTAACGTGACATGCACAGCCAGGACCTCAGGGTTAAAGTGACCAGAATGATCCTGATTCATGATCCGACACCACTGATAAATACCTAAATAAATGTGTGAAGAGTGAGAAACAAGACACAGGCGTAATATATCGTTAATTAATTGTAATCGAGGTAAAAGTTTGAAATAATCCTTGATATTGATTTCAAGTCATATCGCCTAGCCCTAGATTATACTATCAATAAAATAACCATACACATAATACTATGTCTTCAACAAATTACCCGTTTAATGCAAGCTTAAGCTAATGAGATATTTGGTAGATCATTGGATAACTTGGATAGTTTTACCTCTACCTTGTCTACAACCAATCACAGGGTTATAAGGTCAGACGCAATGCATCTCATCAGAGTGGTGCTCAGGAGAGAACATATATCTACCAAGGTCTGTCGTCCAGACCCTTACCAAAATGGAATGGATTCCTTATCCCAAGTTCTGTGGAAATCTGTGTTTTTGCATAATCCTGCAGACAAACAAACGAACCAACAGACAAATGGACAGGGGTGAACACACAACCAGAAGTAATGAGCACTTCTTTCCCAGGCTTGACCTCCACAGCAGAGGCTGAGCGTCGTGGTGGGTCACATGTTCCACGGCAACAACATTGCATGCAAAGAAATCCTGAATCTGTTAATAACAATTTAAAAAACAATATTCGTGTCAGCAGATTTTTATGCATCAGTAAAGATTATGTGGGGGGATTTTCTTTATGTTTTGCAACAGACAATCGTTGTGGTCCGGTTGCTATCATAGCAGCTTAATGCGGCAAGTAGTGTCAAGCTGCTCAATGCGCTAACTCCTGTTTGGGGAAGTTTTGGTGTGAACCACATGAAATGAGAATTCATGTGAACCATGTGCTGAATAAATCCCTGAGGCTGCTTGCAAGCATATAGCCAACTCTTTTTTCATGGGGCATTTGCTTTGAAACAATATAACTGAATAAAAATGTATGCCACTTACTGAAAATCTGTTTTCTGGGAGAGTGTTTTTTTTCCTTCTTTTGGCCTTTCATGCTGTGTGAGTGAGTATTTTCTCAGTTCCTGACACCACTGACAGTTTCTTGTTTGTAACTTGTGTGCAGCCTTTTGGAGGGGACGGCTGGTGCGACACCACCAACAACCGGGCCTACTGCCAGTACGACGGAGGAGACTGCTGCCCGTCCACTCTCTCAACGAGAAAGGTACACAAACATCTCCCGCGCTCCTTTTCCTGCCTGCTATGTTTTTATTTGATTCTTATAATAAAAACACAAATATCCCATAATACAACTTGTGATTTCGATCCACATTGTTTTGAATGGTGGTCAAGTGTTGTTTGGCTTGCTTCAGCCCCATATCTTGCAATCAAGCCCAAGCTTAGAAGCTGGAGCTGGTTTCCAAAGCCAGATTCTTCCTGTTTACAGTAGTAGAAATCCGTCTGTTTTGGCCCGAGCGCTGTGCCGCTACGCAAAAGATTTCTGCTAAACAAACAAACACAGATCCCTGCCGCTTTCCACTCTCTCCTGTTAACAACTGCACCTATTTAGTCTCCCTCATCTGTACTTACAACAGAGCAGACTTGTACCCTCCGGCTTTTCCACTCAAATGGGTAAATAAGCAGGTTTTCACTACCCCATGCTGCTAAACACTTTCTCACCTCTCATATTTAGCGGTAGCTCCACTGCAGAAGGAACTAGTCAGGATTCAGGACAGAGAACACACTTGGATATGGTGGTAATATACACGTGTGATGTTCCCCTATTACACTATAGCCGTTTTCAGACATTTTGCCTTTCACGCGAACAACGGAGCAGGAGATGCACACAAATCTCCGGAGCTTTCAGGTGGGGGGGGGGGGCACAGCAGGCCGAGGCAGGACATAACATCTTAATGTCCGCTGTGGGAATTACGTGTTTTAGTGTCGGCTCTTATCACCAATAACTCTCTTGACATCTTCGCAGAGGTCGTCTGTGTGTTTGGCTTCTCTTTTTCATCCAGAGATGTTTGTATTCTTTTTTGTCTTTAGTTTTTTTGCGGGTTAGAATCATCGTCAACGCACCCACGAAGGGAATCCTTCAGATCATCTCCTGCTGTCTTCTCCATAGGGCACACTCAGACATTATACAGAGTTTTTACCAGGGGGCTGGCTGGAGAAACTTTAGAGAATGCCCGGAGGCTCTCACTCGGACATTTGTGTTCCCACATACAGCCACTCCAGACAATGTCAAGTTCAGTGCATGTCTGAAAGCAGCTTATAACAGTTTCACCAGATGAGAGTAAAAATCCCCACTCTATTATTTTGGCGGTGGTCCCAAAAGAACCCACTCATATAAAAGCTTCTTCAGAAGAGATAGAGATACATATATTTAAGTGTGATGCCTATAATCTAATCTAATCTAATAATTTTGTATTTAAATAACCCTATGCAGCGAGGAATGGTATGAATATTACTGAGGGTTGGTCCAGTGGTGGAAACCAGGCAGCTCATTCCCTCGACTGCTTTTGCATTAACACGTATTTTTTCCTATTTTTCTTTGCCTGCACTAAAACGTCTCTCCCATGTGGACAGTTAGGAATTAACTCACCCCACCTCCTTCTTACTATACCCTATTTGGCTACTGTACAGCCACTTATTCATGACACTTCTTCAGGGGGCCCTGCCTATTAACTCCTATGGCCTACAGTTGGCCGAGCCTCGGCTGTCTCCTTCATGTCCGTGGCACGCCATGAGTCACTGGCAGCTCCTTCCTAAACGGAGGAGTTCAGTGAGTGTGTGGCTGCCGTCATAATAAATGAGCTGCCAGATCGTCACTAACTGCTCTTTTACAGGGGAATGGGTAGGTAGGGGGTACAAGGGTGGGAGCGGCGAGGTGTCTGACGGTCTGCGGTTGACTCGGCCACTGTCAAACAGCAGCTGGGCGTGCAGGGGTCGTTCTTAGGAAGTGAACTAAACGGCGGCGAGGGTCTGAATCCTGAGTGCCACCGCGGGCTCCAGCAGAGTGATGGAGCGGCTGGCGGTAAGGCGGGGGTGGATGGTGGGGTTATTTGCAGTACCCTCTGTTTCTATGTGGTTTGACATATGCAGGGTTAGGAAATTACAGGTCTTGACCACACCATAAGCTACTTTACATAATTTCTCTGACGCTACGCGAGAAAAAGGGTCGAGAGTTGGGACGTTTCATGTCAATTTGCTACAGTTTCAATAGTCACCATTATAAACACACACACGCTGATTCCAGTAAGACATTATTCCGCAAGAATCAAGGCCACTACAGAGATTTTTCCTGGCAATATAAGCCACATGAATCTGAACTACATCAGATTATATGAAAGTTCATATCTGTTTGGGTCTGGATGAGTCCAACAGGACCACACAGCATTTGTTTTATTCACAGCGATACTAGCAGCAGTGACAGGAGGGAAGGATACACGAGAGAGGATTCAGGTGTGAATCCAGTCATTGGTCATCAGGGCAAAGTTCCAGAGGAAAAGATGAACAGACACACAACCTCCGTCTGATTTGTGAACTTGAGTCGGTTTCCTTCTGACAAAGGGCCAAAGTAGTAAAAGCAGCAAAGACTATAAGACCATGTTTTCTTATGTTTTGATTGTTGCAATGTTGAATTCATTACTTTGAACTGTTTCTTCCACATGAATTCTGTCCGTGAAGAAGTTGTAGTAAACAGCATTGAGGCAACTAATCCAAACACCGCGACAGCCAAAAGACTTTTGTTTCCAGGGCTGAAGCAACAACAAGCGTTGCTCTTCCAAAGGTTGTTAGCAGGTATCGGAGGCGTCACTGAATCCAGATGGAGCTGCTGAGGAAACATTTAACGGAAGCATCAGTTTATCTTAGATGGGGCAGTTTAGGCGAAGCTCGGCCTTGTGCGGCCCGTCCAGAGCCGCCGGTGGAACCATCACCCGGCCCTTAAAGAAAAGCGCACGCAATCGACAAGCTGCTGCCTCCCACTCTCACTCTCACCTCCCTTGCCGTCATCCTTTTTTTTTCTTTCTCTGCCTCCCACCCGGCTCTCTCCCTCTCCCTTCCTTTCTCTCAATCGTCCTCTCACTCCTTCTCTCCAGGAGCTAATGTTTACATTTCTTGCAACAGACTGCTTCGCGGGGCACCAGAGTTTATTTTGCAACCTGTGGTGATGGCTCGCTTCCTAGACAAGAGCTGGAAGCCTCTTGTTGTTGATTCTTAACATGTGTTCATCCGTTCACCTCCACGGCGGTGCGTTCCTCCCTCCTTCTCCCGCAGACCCTCAAGGTTTCTCGCCATTCAGAGGCCACGTTGAACCATTTGACATTGTGCACTTTATCAGCCTCCAGGGGGCTGTAGGAGTTCTCTTTGAAACTGTGAGGAAACACAACAAATCTAAGACCACTCTCGGGTTACTAAGCGGTACTTAGCTTTCAGCACAAAACTGTTCTCTCGCTGCTCGGCCAGTTCAAGCAAATTTAGTTTTTATTGTCTGTTTTTGCCATTCAAGGTTGTACTCTTTGGTACAGTTGAAATGTAACAACACGCTTGGGAAGCCTCCTCAACTCCTGCATTTTTTAGTGACTCTACTTGTGTTGAAAGCCCTGATGTAATATTTCCTTTTGCCCTGCTGCTTTTCATACTCCTTTTCTTTTCTGTCCCTCTTTAATTCCACTGGAAATAGAAGCAGGATTTTATCAGATTGATCTCAGATCATCTCAAACAGGGAAACCAACCAAATGCAATGTTGGTTTTGTCAGTTTGGTCAAACATTAAATCTGCACTAGACGGGCCTGAAAAGTCCCATCGCGTTTGAGCTGCTTGTTCCAGCAGCAGATTGAAAGATCTGTTGCGACTCTGGGAAGCCGAGGACTAAATGTTGTGCTTGTTTACTCATAGGTCATTCAGTTTGGGGCGGACTGCAATCAGGATGAGTGCACTTGCCGTGATCCGGACGCCGAGGAGAATAAGAGCAAAGCCAAGAAGTCGGGAGGAGGTGGAGCTGGAGGAGGAATGCAGTGAGATGGAGGGATAAAAGAAGCTGAACTTGTGTGAAACACAGTCAAACCACAGACTGTGCACCACAACAAACAGTCAAATTATTCATTTTTTATCATTTTACAATGTGAAGAATGTGATTGAAGTTAGACTTTGTGCAGTAAAAGGCTATTTTCATTTGACGTGATAAAAAGCATCACGTATGAGTCACGTCGGTTTAAACATCTACATGTGGATTGAATGTTTTCCTTTCCCCGTTAAGAAGTTAAGGGTTATCCTCACAGCTGGATTTGTGCGAGAACAGAAAAAATGTTTTGAAAAACGGGAGCCCAACTAACAAAACACTGAGGTCCGGTTCAAATAGGGTTAAGAGGCAGTTTATCCACTCCTGTACAAATCAAGTCACGATAATTGGATCAAATCACTGTTGTAAATGGATTCAACTCTTTTTCTGGACTTGATTAGCCCTGGGCCTGATAAGTGTTCAGTACATGCACAGCCATTGCAACAAGGAGCTACTGCTACTAAATGTGTTTACTGTAGCATCCAGTTGGAAGAGTACGACCAAGTGTTAGGGCCACTTACAGGGAAAAGATTGATCTGAGATCTGTTTTTTAAAAAAGTTGTAATATGAGAAAAAAAGTCTTAAAAATTATGAGAAGTCATTTTAGCCTGTGCGTCATTTGAGACCAGGAATATCAGAAGATCAACCTGTCGCCTGCGTTAAAACAAGGAATGTTGAGAATGTTATACTTCAGTATAAGTTGTACATATAACAAAATACTTAATCTATTAGCTCATCAGCACCACAGTATCATAAGCATCAGGACTTTGAAAACCACACAGACTTGGAGGAAGTTGCCTCCTTTGTGGAGGAGGAAATGTTTGGTGGTGGTCGACTGTGATGTGCACGTTATTCAAAGGGGTTTCATAGTTTCTCAAGAAAAAATTGGATTAGTAATGAACATTTTGAATCTGGAAGGAGCGGAAATGCTGCTAATTTGCCAAAGAATGTATTTTTTCTTTATTGTCGTAATATTATTTTTTTCTCATTAAATGACATCTTTATTCAGTATTACAACTAATGCTCATAATATTACAACACCATCACCATGTGACCCTAATATTGCATCACAGAAGACTAATGAGCATCTCATAGAATTATTTCAGTACCACGTTGAATCCAAATTACAACGTACAACGTTGAACAACGTGAAATTTCTGTATCACTACACCGAAAAATTTGGTTAAAACTAGATCCCTTCTCATGACCGACAACGAAAACCCCGTCCCTGAAACTGGCATTACTTATAATCTTCATCATCGTGCTCTCCAAACCAGCTCCCCCTGACATGTAGCTGTTAGAGGATACATATCTGTACAGACTAATATATTTGGATCACCTAACATATCTACTAGATCACACTTTAGTGACAAAATCAACACTCTATTTATATCACAAATCCAGTAACACAAACATGTATTTGTACCACACAACATGTGCACAGGGCTTGCACATTTTATATAATACTTTCACAATCCCTGAAGTCGATGTTGGATTTGGAAATATAAAAAAGATATAATGAGCTGGGTCAAACACAAGCCACAGAGTGTGAACACTGTTGTGTCAAGACGGAACGCACAACGCTCCACAAATCACTGAGATCATACTTTTGGGAAACCCAGTCAGATTTTTTTGTCTTCAGTTGCAGTTGTGAAGTTCAAGCTACAGACATCACTTTTCTCAGAAATAATGTTGAAGTACCCCGTCCAAATATTGTATCTGTGTAATCATGTTATTTGTGATATTTTACTGTTCTTTATACTCGATATGAAATAAATAGCAACTTTATACCGATCCATACAATGTGTTTCTTGGTGGTTTATGTTCATTGACACAGGAAATGACCTTTGTGTGTGTGTGTGTGTGTGTGTGTGTGTGTGTGTGTGTGTGTGTACACTGGCTTTTAAACTGAAATACCAAAGTGTGGAAAGTGCGGAGGTACGACACTTCTTCAACTTTACCTTGTGAAGTCAGTAAGTGCCACACTTCTCTGAGCTGTCGCTGATCGGACGTCTTGTGAATCCTGACATCTCGTCACTGTGACCACAATGCTTCATCACATGTAACAACACATTCGATTTGATCAGACTTCTTTCTACTTGGTCCTCCTTTCCAAAGCACTGACTCAACTGGTTTCTGTGTGGTTATATACTGTGTACTATCCAAACATGGATCAAGTTGAAAAATCGTTAAAAATAAAGTTGAAAGAGCAAATAGTACATTAGGTGCATGTGCTAAGGTCACAACTTGTGATCTGTCTGTTAGCAGGATTATGCTAAACCAATTTTTGGATATGAAGGGTATTTATATAGCTACTTTTCCAGACTTTCATACAGCATTCTTCCATACTCAGCTCTTTTTCTATTACACACCATTCATACATTATCTGCACAGTGGTCAGGGGCAGTTTGGGGTGCAGTATCTTTCCCAAGGACACTCAGAATGCAGACTGGTGGATCCCGGGGATTGAACCACCAACTGGCATAAATCACAGCTGCACACACGTCACTTCAGGATCTTTGTCCAGCTGAGTTTTAAAGGGCGAGTTCCCAGCAGGGCACGTGTTGAGGGCGAGGACAGTTCAGTAACAGTGCTACTAGAATGTTCATATTTTATGTTGACGTGAATTAAAATGATTCCTCCGGAAACCTGACAAGAGAAAACAGTTTCCGTAAGATTTAAAAGAGTCACACACACAGCCAAATTCCATAATATATTCTTTATTGTTCTTTGAAGTACCAAAGATCAAAGTGAAAAAGTTAAGGTCATGATGCCACATTCAGTATAGACAGAATAATATCATGCAGATAGTAGAGGGTTGCTTTCAATTTCTCTCAAATGTCAGGAGGTCTCCATCTAATCACTTCATGTTCAGTTCCACTCTATTGGTTCATTTTACTAGTTTGTTCGATCAAATTAGATCATGTTTGTCTTTTCGTCACGTCTTTCCAACAACCAATAACAGTTCAGAACGAACAAATCCAGTGAAGAGCATCTTTAGATCACAATCAGACGAGAGAAAGGAAAAAACCTGCTCTTCACTTTCAAACTGGAATCAGTGGATTGATCTGATTACAAAGACTAAGCTACACAGCAGATATTACAGTACAATATTGTATCTACTAAAGCACACGTAAAGTAACTGTTGTAAAACACCACCTGTTGTACATGTTTATACAACAGGCGTATATAAAACACCTGCTTCCAAACACAGTACTGTGCTAGAATGCAACGCTTTTATGAAATACTATACTGCCTATACAAAAATCTACAAGCCTTTATTTTAGTATTCACATATGAGGTTTGTTAAAAGAAATCAACAGCTAATATGTGTTTGCATTTCTTTGACATTAATCTCCAACATGGCCACAGCACAGTAATAAAACAACAGAGAGAAACATAACAGATGGAGTGAAATTAAATAAATAATACTAATATACTCACAATAAACACACAGTATTAGTGGAAATGTCAAAAAGATCTTTCGAACTAATGTAAATGCATGAAGTTTAAACATAGAGAAGCAGATGAAAACATTAAGACACTTAATTTGCAGGTTCAATACAGAATCATCACTTTTAATAGTAGAGTTCATTGGTTGGATTAGTTATGATGTGAAAACTGCAAAATTCAAAAGGGAAATACCGGCAAATTAATTCAATTGTTATTCACAAATTAAAAAGTGTAGAGGTAATGAACTGAGCTGTTGTTTAGTAGAACTCCTAACTTCATAACAGCTTCCTTTACAAATGCAAATCAACACTACATTCAGCGGGGTATATCAATAAAAGTGTATAATAATAATAAAGCGCATTGTTTATTTTGAATGTCTGTACTAGTAGAGTAACTCCCTCGTCTGTTATCTACATAGCTTTATCTTTATTTCACCTTTCTACTTACATCTCTTCAGCCTAAACTGCTAAGGTGTCTTAGAAACATGGTAACATTGTAAAATACTGGTTTTGTTCCCGCTGTCTCAACATTACAATTGCTTATATACAGTTTCTTTCCCTGTTAGCGTTTGTGACAAAAAACACAAAACCCGGTTTGTAATGGAAGTGATGGTGGAAAACCGCACGTCTTCACGTCCTAGGGACCCCACACAACAAAGCAGCACATGCCGAAAAAGAAAAAAACAGCAATGTGAAATGGATTTTCAGCCCACGTGTTCGGCGGCCCCGCGTGTTGCAGTTATTCACAAGACACGCACACGACGAGCACCAGAAGCTGTGAACCACTAAGATATTTAACGATGGTTGGAATGTACAGGTGAAGACGCAGCTACGATGAGTTATAACTGTAAAATCTTTTACAGCATCCCTTCTACCCTGGGTCCATCACTCATGTAAAATGATCAAAGAAACCAAAGTGCTGATTTAGATCGTGAGACAGGTCCGAGAAGCAGCTAACTCTATCCAGGCTGTATAGGTGGATGTGGGGCCCTTAGGACGTCACCATCACTATCGATCAGTTTGATATCAAAACTTGCCTTTTAAGACTTTGTCTCACATCCAACTTTTTTTTATCTGTCAATGAAGAAGCCAAAAAAAAGGACTATTCAATCTAATCTACAAAATGTAAATGTCACGTTATTTCAACAAAGAGTAAAAAAGCAAAACATGTTCTCCCTCAGTATCAAAGGTTCAAGATGGAGAATGTTTCATCCAGCAAAGAAACAAAGTGAAGTAGAATGCATGTCAGGTTCCACTCAGATATGTGCATTCAAAGGCAAACAAAACAGAATGTAAAATTCCTTTTATATTTCTTAATTGTATTTTTTTTGCACAGCCTCCATTGACACATTTTTGTGTACTTTCTTAACCCATATATGTATTTTAAGATTATTTATCTATTGATTGAATAATATCCATATTCATATCTATACAGAGTCTTTTACTAGGCTTCACAGTTAAAGCTTTGATTGCTTCACTTCTTTTCTCAGACTCCCAGTGGTTCTCAAGTCCACACAATTTCGATGCATAACAAAGAGCATATGTGTCATTTTAATGCAGACAGTGTTAAACAGCAGGAAGGACCAATCAGAGATGAAGAGGAAATTGAAACAAAGGTTTTTTAATGTGAAGCATCAGCAGGAAGTCGTTGCGTTTTCTTATCCTTTCAAAAAGATAAATTGATTTTGTAAAATCATTATTTGCCCACCTGCTACTTTGAAGCTCTGATTATACTTTTGAATACATCCATCAATAATGTGGTAAAGTCTAACAGAATAAAGAACATTTCAAATAATGTTTAGTATTTGCTTATGACACAATAAAAACACATATCTTTGCATAAACCTAATAGAAATATGAGGAAAACCTGCATTTTATTTGTTTCTTTGTTGGGTTCAACAGATCTCCTGGATTCCTGTGCACACCCTCCCAACACCTTTACAGCTCCTTGGGCTCACCGTAGTCATTATACATGACAGTGAGCGTCTGCTCGTCGCAGGCCTTGTGCACGTCCTGGCCCATGTCCGCCCAGTTCAGCCCGAAGGCCTTGGTGTCGGTGTAGCGGCAGGACAGGAATTTGAGGGACATCCTGCGAAGGCCGATCTTCGGCTCCTGGAGAAGACCCTTACACCAGTGGGAGAGCTCCTCTAGCTGGGAGAGGATGAGGTTGGCCTTCCTGTTGGAACAAAAAGTACACAGGATTAATGTGGGTTAGCTTTTATCACTTGCACGCAATATCATCATTCAAAACCCTTCAACAAAAAAACAAAAGAAAAACGCCTTTTCACCATATTGCATGTACATGTATTGAGATCAGATGAATACATCATGTACACAGGAGTGTTTCTGCAAATTGCTCACAGGCAAAATATACATTCCAATATGGTTGAAATGAATATTTGTTACTTTACATAATGGAATCAAGATCCCTCTGATTTAAAAAGTACAACCACCTGTGACCTGGTCTGACAAGGTGGCTGCTGTGTGTAGACTGTTCTTCTCTGCAACAAAACAACAGTGAACACCTGCATTTCTCCTGCAGCTCCTCGCGTGTTTTTTTTTTTCTTTGCATCAGAATGCTTTGTACAAAGCCGCCCTCTCCCAGTCCACACATCCCTCACACAAGTCGAGCGGCTCGTCAGCAACCAGGCAATGCAGCGCAGTGTGGGAAACGGCCACTGCCAAAGCGCCTGGAGGAAGGTGGACTGGACTCTCAGCGTTGATGCACATCAGCCGTCAGATACACTCGACTGTCGGCAGTCCATAAATCACACTGTCGATTCAGAATGACATCGCTGCTCGACAGAACCTAGAACCGGGCCCGTCCACCGCTGCCTCCTGTCCGAGGGCGCTCACGGGGTAATCTGGACCGTAACTGACACATTCCAGCTTTAACCCAAAGCACACAGAGGCCGCTGGAGGTCCAGGCAGGAATGATGAAAGCAAAAACAGTGGAAAATATGAATGAATGAAAAAAAAAAAAATGAATGGGTTTGCCCTGTGGAGGAAAACAAGCCAATGGTCGACTGGAATACTGCGGTGAACCTGTCGTTTGGCCAAACCAGGCCAGCTGAGAAATCATCTCCATTAGTAACCTGATGCACCGAGTTCACATAAATACATCTCATAGGGACACGGAGCGCAATAAATAACCACTGAGGCCGATGCAGCCTGTTTGGCCCTCGTGGTGAAACCTTGTCAAAAGTTTGTGTGAAGTCAGACAGTGGCAGCAGGGGGGAGATTTCCTTCATTCCACACACACTTTGTCCTCATTCCTCAGCCAAACCTGCACTTTTTACTGCACCGCGTCCCCATTCTGACAAAACCACAGGTCTGCTGGACGCACCGGAGCCACCACGTCCACAGCTCACCATCACACTGATGAGCTGACGACACATCAAAGCAGCTACACGGTCAATGTGCGCCGGTGAAAGGAAATGAATCAACACACTCACTGGCTGAAAAAAAAAGGACATTTGTCTATTCATAAATGTTTTACCATTTCCTTCAGTTTCATTTCCCAGCACACTCAGTTTAAGATGCCAAATGTGCAGGTGAAAGCAAACCATGTTCAATGAATCATCTTAGTCTCTCACCTGGTTGTCAGGAGGTTAGACCTGATGTCGGTCTGATGGCGACGATGACAGTCGAGGAAACAATGACAGGCAGGTGGAAACGTGGAAAAACAAAGATGGCCGTGAAAAGGGAGATGCAGGCAGGGGAGGTAATGAAGCTGGTGAAGTAGCTGGTGAAAATGATGATGATGATGATGGTGAGGATAAATGCAGCAGGTAGGGACAATGCCAGGTGCAAGTACGGATGCCAAGACTTAATAGAAGACTTGATATAGACTTAATAGATAATATGATGTTTAAAAGCTTGAAAAAAGCTACAAAACTGACCTTATGGTGACATGTTTTACTCTATACTGCTTGGGCTGTTGAACATTAAATTTTAAGCTATATCATACTGCTGTTTGAGTTGGGTAAGGGTTATCTAACCCTTAAGGGTTATCTAAGGGTTATCTAACCCTTACCCCTAACCCTAACCCCCCACATGCCAGCAGTGGGGTGAAAAGAGTCTACAATGCACATCTGTGTATATCGACCACAGACTGTATAGCTGTGTCTCAATTTAGAGGCTGTATTTGAAGACCGATTGTGTCACAGCAGCGTGACAAGACTCTGCCGTTTCCAAGGCTCCTTCAAATGTGGCTGACAAATTCGTCCTTCCATCGCAAAGAAACAAAGGCTTCAACGGGTGGGTCCCTCGGTGGGTCCCTCCCGGCCCAGCCTATATTTTCAAATGGTGGTAATGGCGCCAGCAGGCAACGATACGTCCAATGCTTGAGTATCACTCTTTAATTCAACCGAACAACTAACGGTACACATAAATAAACAGAGGGGTGTTAAAGCTTTCTTGTTATTTTCAACTTCAGCTCTGTTGCTAGGCAGCAGAAATAAGGACAGGACGAGCTGGTGGCACGGATCATGAGTCGTCATATTGGTTGGGCCTTCAGGGTCTACTCAGCCCATGAGGGTGGCGGTGTTGAAACCCCCTGAATTGAGACACAGCTTATACATAGATGGATGAAGTGTCTCCACTCCTTACTACTCAGCTGCGAAACAAGACATTTCACTAGTAACTGATTCATAATTAATTTCAATCGAAACATCAGAAACTAATTTCAATCGAAACATCAGAAATCTGAAAAATGTGCACTTGGACATAAACTCAATGTGATAAGAACTATACCTAAAATGACAAAAAACATCTGTTTCTCATAAATTTTGAAGTCTACTTTGACTTTTTTTAGTTTAGTTAATGTGCCATCTACTAACATGGAGGAGGCCAGACTTATTAACTACTGCAGCCAGCCACCAGGGGGCAATCAATATGCTTTGGCTTCACTTTGGGGGAGCTGTCATGTTGTCTATCTTGACACAGTCTATGATGACTTTTTCACATGTGAGTCTATTGGCAGAGGACACAGGTGCAGCTTGTACTTTGAGCCTTTGTCCTGGTTTTAACAAACATGATGTTCTGGCCTCTGCCTGTGTATGTGGATGGGGTTTTGGTTTGATGTTGACAGCACTCATAAGATTAAATTTCACAAACATAACATCAACTTTCTCTCAAAAAATTAAGTCACTGTTACTTTGGATGATTTTCTGTCAACAGTTCTCTTTGGAAAACACTAATTGGCTGTTTTTTTATCAATGAGGGAAATCTTACAACTTCCTCAGGTTTTGGGCATGCTGTGAGTATATGTCATCTCCTGAAGACTCTTGTTTTTATGTATGTATATGATTATATTTATTTTTGACTCGCAGTTTGCTCTGGATCTGGACCTCCATCTGAAATAGAACCAGCCAATAGAAACAGGCAAGAAAATCTGTTCTGTATTTGTAACTTGTGTGTTCCAGTCTCTGTGGCAAGGTAATATCCTCTTGTCAAACTCTCATTCAAAAGATAACCCACAAGGACTCTTGATTTGTGATTTTGTCAAAGTCTTTTGTTGTTTTCATTTTTAAACTTGGCCCTGACTGACACACTGTAATAATACAGACGCTGCAGCCTGTGGATTCCTCTTCTGTATTTTCACCTCCTGTCTTATACGGACTCCAAATCAACTGCTGCTCTGTAAATACTCTGTATGCTGCACTGCATTTCCTGCTCTGTGTTGTACGTGTGCGTGTTATTCTGGAGAAAGAATGTAGCCTGTGCTCTGCAACAGACCACGGTTCCTTTCAAATCGGCCAAACACTTTGGGTCAAACGTATTCCTGCGTTATTGTTGTTGGCGTAATTTGCAAACTATTTCACTTATAGAGATACGTGAGGAGCAACATCCTTCTTGAGGTTTCCTGGCTAATAAGCGCTTTGCACATGTTAGTGGATTGTTTTTGGAATCGGAGCGTGTTTTGAATGTCATACGTACATATGGACACTCAGCAGGACAACATCCCCTTTGGCAAATACATGTCGACACAACCATAACAATTTCAACAGCCTCAGGGTTGTTTTCTGCTCTGGAAACTAGAATAGTTTAAATGACGTCAGCCTCATTGTGGGTCTGTCGGTTGATACTGGTAGTTCTCTGCCACGCTGTCATTCAGATCATTCTTCTGAAACCTCTTCGTGTATCCACTATTTTGCCACACATTTTTCAGTGGTTTGAGGAAATCATGATATTTATTTGGTTAAAATAGAATAAAAAATGTGGTTTGTTATTCTTTCAACATTCCGCCGGGTCCAAGAAGCAACGGTTGTCACCATGAATCCATCGGAGCGGAAAATAGCCTCACGCAGAAGATGTGAGCGTGTGGTGTTGACTGTGCACATAAAGGCAGGCATGTATATACAGTGGCATAATCACGTGTAAGAAATATGTACATGTTCATACATACGGACAGATATGGTCACACTTACATTTACATTTGCATGACAATTGAGCCCACACACACAAACACACACACACTCAAAATATTATGTTTGTCAATGTTTTTATACGACACTGGAAAATGGAGATCCTGTTTCTCAATTGTGGTGAAATTTAAGCAACTAAATCACTTGAGGTTCACTCTATTGACAGTTAGTGGTTTTGGTTGAACGTAGAAACAAATCAGTCCTGTCAGGTGACGTTTCAAATATTCAACCGCGACCACCATCTTTCCATTATTTTCACCAAGTGCTCTGAGTGTGACTATAAAAATTTTTTATCACTTAAGTTCTCCCAAGCTGATATTGTAAGGAAAACAAATAAAACATTTTTTTATATACACAATGATGGTCTTTGGGTACAATCATCTTTAAAAAATGTCACAAACAAAAGGATACAGGTTCTGGATTGACACTCACTCAGTTGCATACACAGGCAATATACAGTATGTCAATTGTACACACACACAGACACACACACTGAGGTTGGGTCAAGGCCGGTCTGCTGGGCATACAACCAGTACCCATGCTCATGCACACAAGCACAATGGACTATCCACCTGCAGCAGTGTGCCAGCAAACGAGAGGGAGTAAGAGCTCAGGCCAGCAAATGTGAACATAAACAGCACAGGCTCAGCTTTCCCCCAAATGAATGGACCGTATACACCTCGGTGCATTTTGCTGATAATAAATTCAGTTCCTATCCCCAACCTTCCCCAAGCTTCAGGCATCACCATCCCTTGGGGTTTCAAAGTGGGTCTTTCTATCATCCAGCACATCTTCAGGATTTGATGTATTGACACACAAACAGGATTACAATATGACTGACCTGTGATTGTCTATTTCTTCAGTCTCTTTAAAGTAATGTGTCCACGTTGACTGTTTAATCTTTAGTAGAATTGACCATTTATTTTGAAACCCAAAGAAAGGCTACAACTGGGCGGCAGCACAGCGACGCAAGACTGACTCTTCGTTATTGTTATAAAATCAATACAGCTGATTTGTTCAAGGCCTCGTATATACTTCATCCTTGGTGTGGGTAGGCATTTATATATAATCTGTAATTGAATTATACGTATGGAGACGCTTAAGGTTGAATTACAGATAACACTAAATACAACTTTCCACGGAAAACAACAATATTAACTAAATGAATTAGTTAATGTGTGTTGAATTTGCTGCTGCTAAAATCTAAATGTCATAGTTGGAATATGTGTATATATATATATATATATATATATAATTGAAAGACTGTTGTTATTCCTCTATTCTATTGTTGTTAACAGCAGACGGTAAAATGTGCCAGTAGTGATGTGTGTATTTTAAACCTGATCATTTCCAGTAACACTGTAATAATCCACTTTTAGACTCGATTGTTTATCTGTTTCCTAGCTCAGTTCTGCAATGAAAAAAGAAAAGTCATTCAGTCAAAGCCGCAGTCTCTCCTAGTGAGGGCAGATGAGGTAATTTTAATGGTTAAGTAATACCATAACAATGTATTACTGATACTGATAATGGGAGATGTTTCCTGGAAATTAAAACACAAATATGTTATACTATTCAGGATCACACTAACCAATAAATCACTGCTGGACGAGTGGCTGAAGGGCATGTCTTTCTTTTTTTTTTAAACCGTGTGTATTTTTGTCGTACTTTTAACTATAAAAAGTCAGAGAGCAAGGTAAACAGTCTGCTGCGATTATGACTACGATTTCCTGAGAGAAACTCCAACCATAACAATACTTATTATTGCAAGATCTCCTCTGATTAGAAAGACTGTCATGTAAAAACAAAAAGAAAATTAAAAAAAAAATCTAATTACTTTCAGTTCATCAAAGGGCACAGATTCCAAGCGAGGACACGGTCGGGATTGCGACGGCCATGTTCGAGGATTTTCTTTCAGCCGAAACATCTCGCGTTTCGGAGTCAACAGCCACGCGACACGCCTTACATGATGAGCGCTCAATGTCCTGCCCCTCGGCTGAAAAAGTGTGAGGCCTGGGTGGGACACCATCGCTGTAGGTTCAGAGTTTGAATCAAAACATCACGCGATGGCTGCATGTAAAAAAAGTCCTGCGGCTGGATGCCAATCGGTCTCGTCGGGGAGATTCGATACGTTTCTAAAAACATCAGATCTGAATAACTGCTGCCGCGAGAAAGATAAAGCCACATTTGTTCGTTCATCTGTTTCCCGATGTTGTTTACTTGGCCGATATGAGTTTACATTGAGTCAGAGCCGGTGCAGAGTTCTTGTTATCTGTATTTTGACTGGCTAATGAAAATCTGCTTTGTTCAGCCCTCAGTGTTTGTGGCAGAAAAACTGGGGAATTCTCCTCATAACAAGTTGAGCTGATCCAGAAGGATGAAACTGTGTGTGTGTGTGTGTGTGTGTGTGTGTGTGTGTGTGTGTGTGTTTGTGTTTGTGGTCTGTAAGTTTGTGTGTGAGCTGTCATGAAGAACAAAGGCTGGCTAGACTCGGGACAGACTTTGCTGTCCTGGATGATTTTTAAATGCTGTCATAGCACAAAGCTTTGTGATGTGATTAAAGTGCATCAGTGCAGTTAAAAAAAGGAGAAATAACATGTTTGTGGGTTTTAAGTTAAAATCATCATCAGGTGGTGGAGGTGACAAGAAATTGATTGATCAATCAGCTAATTGATTAGCTGATTGATCATTAAAGCGATCTTGCATACCTGAATGTGTTTTTTGAGCTGTAAAATAAATGGTGACTGTTCTTTGGTGTAATAAAGTAATAATTTTTTGAATTTTCAGGGAGAGACAGTGGTCAAAGGTCGGTGATGACAAAGACGTAATAACAAAATAATGACGCATAGTAACATTGCAGCAAGTCAATGGTGACCTACAGTTCAGACGTAATAAAACAGAAAAAACATGCCTCCATACTGCTTGTGTGGTGTCATCCAAGTGTCGGCAAGTGTCGGCATTTATATTCAACTCGAAACAAAGTCATTTACTCTGTTCTAAGCCTTAATGTCCTCTGATATCTTCCTACAAGGTGCAATCATGGACCGTCGGACACACCATCGTGTTGCTACGTCCGCTAGCTTAGCCACTTCCGGTAAAACATTTAGGCTTCATTTTGATTCGAACATGAATGTCTGGGCTTTCAGACACCACACGAGCAGTTTATGGAGGCATGTTGTGTTTTATTACCCCTGAGACTCCAGAAGTGTTTTGTGGACTCAAACACTTCACCCACCCCTCCATCGGTAAAGTGGTGAGTAGATAATGAGTGAATTTTCATTTCTGGGTGAACTATCCCTTTAAATGTTGCTCTGGATCTGATAGATGCAGTATAATGGTGGATATTGTTTTAGGACATGTCTTAGGACACTGAATACTGTCATGCAATCAAAGCAGCACTCAACTTCAAACAATCACATTTTAATATGTAATGAAATTTGCTTTGCTGAGTTAGAAATAACTTTCTGGCATTTCCTCTTCTGTTAATCTGATTTTACATTCTGACATCCACTGGAAATACATCACACACAATCATCTCTGACTGTTTCTGCCCATTTAGATCCACTATCTGATCTGAGCCATGTTAGGGTTTCTGATTATTTGACTCTGCATTAAGGATTTAGGGCGTATTTTGTCAGATTTGAACCTCGCCCTAAAACTGATCGGATCAGCTGAAACTACCAACATGTAAATATAAGGAAAAAACAAAATTTGACCCATTGTAATGGGCAAATGTCCAAAAATCCCAAATAGAAATTGTAGAAAGTTTACACAACTTAAATCTGAAACATGCTCATAAGTTCAAGACTAAGCCTGCAGAAAAACCTCCTGCTCACTGTCTCACTTTCAATGATTTATTTTAGAATTTTTGCTGTGAGACCATCATGAAAAAACAAGCACCGAAAAGTTGCAAATAAATCACAGCAAGCAAGACAGTGCTTGTCAGTCCATGTCACTTAATGGATGTGCAGAGGATTTTTCTGCCCTGAAATAAGTTCATGATTGCCTATGTATGTTTTCCTCTGACCAATAACATTTTAGGGAACCTTATATAGCAGAGAATTTAGGTAAACTGGTTTATACTAAAACTGAACGAGGACAACTGGAAACTGATAAAAGGCCTCTTTTAATCTTCCATCTCTTTTTAATATTTTATTTTGCTTGAAAAGTGTGTATGAAATGTACTTTATAAATAAAACTGCCTTGCCTAAATACAAAATACATTGCCATAGCTACCCCAGCACAAACTTCTAGCCTGGCACTGTTAAAGATTCAGATATGTCTGGGTTGTCTGGTTTGTGAGACGATTAGGTCAGAAGAGAATGAAGAAATGCAGAAACAACAACAAACACTGACTAATCACGGCAGCAAAAAACAACGAAAGCAATTGAGTTTCATCAATAAATTCCATAACCCTGAGGAATTATGTGGGTCAATGAAATAGTAGCAAGTCTGCAGATGCTCGCGGTTTATCAGGCCGACTATGCCGTGAGACTTTATACCAACAAACTATTGGCTGAGGTGCAGTCACAAAACCTGGCCAACATCAATACTTGATACTTGAGGAGTCCGAAAACTTTGCATTCCCATTGTTTTGGTAAAAATGATATCAGTAGTGTTCCGTCTTGGCTTGAGTGCAACCATTTACTGTATCTGCTGCATTTGTTTTTCCCAGTGGTCGCATAACGTCAGAGAAACAAAGTGTCTGACGCTGCAGGAAAGTTGTCAGCGCTGATTCGCAGCCATGGAGCCGTGAGGCCATTAACCCCTCCGTCTGCCCGCTCCCTTGGTAACAGTAGACAGCACACAACTCCGGTTCGTCACACCAAACCAGATACGTAGGAAAGTCTAATGTTCATTTGATGACTTGGCTAAACACACCGTGTTTATACTTCCTTCCCCTGTTGCTAGGCCTCACCTTGAATGCACTTCTCCGCTGCTTTTCCAGCTCTGAGGTGCCTTTATTAACATTAATCACCCCTCCCTTTAACCAAATTGGGGGGCTGTTAATCTAAGTGTATTTTAATGGAACACTTCAGAAGCAACTCCCTCAATTACATCAACTCTTTCCAGCGTGGTCCTTATTAAAAACAACCTTTCATTTGGGGGGGGGGGAGACAGACAGAGCGAGAAACAGAGAGAATTAAGGGAGCCTCAGCTAATCAGTTTCACCTGCCAAAGTGAAAGCGCACACCACAGACTGCCGTTTTAAAGTTTATTTTATATCGGACACATGGCTCTATTTATAAAACATTAAGCCACAATTTAACATTACGGGTGCTTATCCCGAGTTTGGGGGGGGAATTCAGGGGCCTCCCTGGCTGTGCGTTGCTAAGTGACCTCGTTGAAGTCGTGGAAGGTTAAGCTCGCTCGGCTTCTCAGTCTGTTTGAATGAATTCCCCTCACAACGACTCACAGAAACAACAGACCACAATCAAAGGCAGCACTTTAGAAGCCGCGAGCCGCACATCTGCCCACCTCTGAGAGTCTAAACAAGAGCTGGACACCGCCGGGGCTTTGAATGGGCTGGCACCATGGAGACTTGGCTGCGTGAGCTGTTGTAGGATGTGTTTGTAATGGTGCTGGAGGAAGAAAAAAAACATAAAGGCGATACGGAAAACAAATCACAGCTCGCTTTGTAAAAAGAAATGTGTGAAGGAAATTCTCTGGGGAGATAGGATTACCTTTTGTTTTGGTTTTGTTTGGAGAGAAGAATACAAATGCGGCCCTCTGTCATGTGTATCATTCTGAGCAGCACACAAACAGCCAGACACAGTTCAAGACTGGCAGGGGGAACACAGTGGAGCGTTTAGCAGCTAAGGGCCTCAGAGGTTGGTGGCTCCTTAACTGGTGTTTGTGTAAATAAGAGAGTATTTGTGCACAGGTCATGTTGAGGATGCATTAGTGTTGTGTTGAGAAAGCAGCGTTTGACAGCATTGGCCCCATTGCAGCACCTTTCACACACTGGATCTAATGCAGGGTCAGGGTACGATTGTTGAGATGTGACGTTCTGAAAAGAGAAGTAAATAAGTCTGGTAGCTTTTTAGAGCGTAAACGGTGGAGTTAACAGCTGATTCTAATCCAATACACTTTTTTTCCCCAGTTCAGTAGCTGTCTGTTCTTTGTGTGTTGAAAAAGAAAAACCTGGTGTTTACGCACAGCCCTGGCTTTGTAAACGGGAAACAGAAAAAAGTGGCTTGGACTGAGCCACCCGACACTGTTCAAGCCAATCAACAGAGATGGTGAGTCTGGCACATGCAAACAGATAGTACCGGTTTAAAGATGTGTGGAGTTCAGAATGGGGTTTGACTGGGAGGGACCTGCAGCGATGTGCAGAGAGAGAAAGTCGACCTTTGGAAGCTTGAGGGCGCATATAGTGCGTCAAAGAGAGCCGAGGAAGAGCCAGCGAAGAGAAGAATAAAATGGAAAAAGAAGTTCGTTGACGAGACCAGAGCTACGGGTTGCTTTAGCATTCACAACATAAGTTCATATCAGTCATATGGCTCTATTTGGGAACTACTAGGCCAAATATTACATTATGGGCTCTTATCCTGAGTTTGGGGGCCTCCCTGGCTGTGCGTTGCTAAACAGCCCGGCTGATGTCAGTGAGGTGAAGCTCGCTCAGCTTCGACTCCTTAGGTTTGAATCCATCATCCCTTTGCTGCATATCCTCACATTTCTCTTCCCTAACTTTCCTGCCTCGCTCCACTTTCCTTATCATAATCAAAGCCCCCCCAAAAAAACCTTCTGCTTATGCTTTGTGATAGCTAACATCCAATTATCGGTTAGCAAGCAGGTGCAGTTACATGTGTCACATTTGTGTGTCTGTAACATGACATGACTTCCCCATTTGTTTTCATTTCTAGTCAGTGGTGGTTTTTGTCTATCTTATCATTCATCTTACTTCAGTAAAATGTTTGAGTACTTCCCCACTTACTTCTTCAAATTATAAAAGTAATAGGAAAGACCTTTAATTGTCTTCCAGTGGTTCGCTGCTGATGCTCGGTCAAACCAAGCAATAGTAACGTTATTGTGTGTCAGTTCAACAGCAACATTTTAGTAAGAGGAACAGTAACAGTCAGTCGGTGATACGATACCACTGGGGATATTCTATCTTTTTGCTATTGAAAATAAACCCCAGCAATGTGCTAGGCCATCTCTCAGTACCTTCTGACCTGTCTGTAGCACTCAGCCCTGAGCCCATTCATTCTTACTGAAGACATAAATCTTTTTAAATCGGTCACAAATAGATACTTTCATTTTTTTTTAATAATTTCCTTTTGGAAACACATGTAAGACGAACCAATGTTGCTTTGGCTGTTTTCAACGGATTTATTGAACAGGAGAAATTTTGAAAATTCTTTATACTTAAGCCTCAACAGGCAGTTTTAATGATTTATTGAGTTATGAATTGATTGGCACAGTTGATTATATGTCTGCGACAAACAGCTGGACTCTGAGTGAGCTCTATAAATCACTGTTAGTATTGGAGGAGTTGGTCACAGGCGGTAGGGGGTAAGCAGTCACTAATGGAGCGTATCTGTAACCTCAGTCCCGTCCAAATCTGCCATATGTTTAATTTTTATGAAGTGCAAACAGCTAAATCAGTGTACTGGCTTTCCAACATATTTGAAATTGCTGGGGACTATTTCGTATGTTTTATTTTATTTTGAAAGGACCGTCTGCCGAAACTCGAAAGTGGTGTTCACACTAAACTGTGATCCAACCCAGACTCTTGTTGCCACTTAAATCCTGCAGCCGGGCTGTGAACGTCAATGTCAATCGCACAAGTTCAGTACGACAGATTACATTTTGTTAGTAGGAGGGCGGCAAACCCGTCCCTGCAGTCTTTTGGTTTTATGTATCATGTATTGTATATTATGTCAAAGTCTGATTCAGGACAGACCCACAAGGTTTGATATAATGTTGCGACCATCTGACAAATTGGCCATAAAGCTAAAGTTGATGAGCAATTTGCTTGAAGGAATGCACATTTGTGATCTGAGCTTACACATCAGGAATGTGGGTATTTCTGAAACACTAACGGACTCACTGTATTTGTCATTTTCCTTTCTTATCTACAGCAGCATCAAACAAAGAGGCCTGCTGCGAAGGTGCACAACCAAACCACTTACCAAAAATTCATCATAGCCTTCTTAGCACATACCCACTGTTGCTTTGTGTAGTGAGAACAACAACAATGGCGGAGACGTGTTTGCTAAAATGTGACGTGTGATGTTTCCGGTTTGTCTGTGTCTCATCCGGGTCCAGGTCCAGGTCCAGGTCCAGGTCCAGGTCCAACGCTGTGTCCCTTGCTGTAATTGTGGATCTCAGATGGTGGAATAGATTTACTACGATGTGAAACAAAGTTTGTCTTTTGGACGGCATAAAGCAGTAAGTCTAACGAGGTGTGGACCTAACCCCTAACCCTAAAAACAACTTTTCCTGTACTTTTCTTTTTTACCCTTATAGATGCCTCACTAAAAGTTGTGATAGTGAATAAAATCACATTGTTGTTTGCTTGCGACGTGAAGGTTTGGGTCGGATTTGGACATTACATCACAAGAGACATCCCATTTCACAATCAGTTGTACCAGTTGAGCGGAGAATAAGCTCAATAAGCAAGTTGACATCTGGGCCTGGCAATGCTTGTTTGAGCGTTTGTTGTCATTTTTGTGTTCACGTCCGAACAGAAAAGAGGGCAAAATATCTAAGTGTTCAAATCTGAGCAGCAAATAGCGTAAAGCGATAACTGTACCTGGGTCCCAGCTCGTCCTCGCACCTCCAGGTGAATTCACCGAAGCTCTCGTAGCGCTGGTTGTAGTGGTAGAGCACGCGGTGCAGCGTGGGGGCGCCCAGGTCCATCAGAGTGTTGTAGGCCGTCTGCTGCTCCTTCCCACTGGTGTAGCCGTTGAACAGGTTATAGATCTTGTCGGCTATTTCTGGAAGGATAAAGATAATCAGAGGTCAG